>NW_027326606.1:0-129567 GCF_048164855.1 Canis lupus baileyi
GGAAATCGCTGTATTCAACTCAGATACACGGGACTTCAGGCCCAATGCTTACACATGCTTTTCCCACAACCTATCCCAGCCACTAACATAAGGAGGTTAGCAGGTACGTCTACAGTCAGGCAGGATGCGGGAGGGTTCTGCCCTGTCCTCAGCTCTCACAGGGAAGCATGCCTAGAAGCCAGCTCTCAACTAGCTGCATTCTTATGACAGTGTGAAGGTAGCAGTATTCTGAGACAGGAGGTTCCCAGATTACCACTCTCCGGCACCTGGAGATACCCTCCAGGTCTGCATTGTTAACTTGCGTCTCAGAGGCCTCTGGCAAAAGTCTCTGGTGAAGACGTGGGAAACTCACTCTGCAGGCAGTGTGGAACTGTGAGGGACTGAGGGTGAGCTCAACTCTCAGCAGTAAGATGATTTTGGACAAGGCGTTCAGCTACCTTCTCACATATGGAACTTAGTATGTAGCACCAGTCTACCCCAGGAATTACTGGGAAATCGCTGGATTGAGCTTGGAGGCACTAGTCTTGTGTGCCGGCAGATTCCAGTTACCTCTCCCAACACTTCGGTGAAGCAGCGAGCCTAGGCCTTTTGGAAGCCAAAGGTAGCTGCAGGCAGGAGGTAGGGTTACAGGCCATAAGCTCAACTCTCAGAAGTGGGTATGCATGGGAGGCAGATGTCTGCTACGCACTCGGACATGCGAGTGGGAACCTAGCTACACTCTGATGAAGAAGGACTTTGGAAATCGCTGTATTCAACTCAGATACACGTGGGTTCAGGCACAACGATTCCACATGCTTTTCTCACAACCTTTCCCTGCCACTAACATGAGGACGTTAGCAGCTCCTTCTACAGTCAAGCAGGATGCGGGAGGGTTGTGCCCTGTCCTTAGCTCTCACAGGGAAGCATGCCTTGAAGCCACCTGTCAACTAGCTGCATTCTTATGGCAGGGTGAAGGTAGCAGTATTCTGAGACAGGAGGTTCCCAGATTACCACTCTACTGCACCTGGAGATACCCTCCAGGTCTGCATTGTTAACTGGCGTCTCATAGCCTCTGGCAAACGTCTCTGGTGAAGACGTGCGAAACTCACTCTGCAGGCAGTGTGGAACTGTGAGGGACTGAGGGTGAGCTCAACTCTCAGAAGTAAGATGATTTTGGACAAGGCGTTCAGCTACCTTCTCACATATGGAACTTAGTATGTAGCACCAGTCTACCCCAGGAATTACTAGGAAATCGCTTGATTGAGCTTGGAGGCACTCGTCTTGTGTGCCGGGAGATTCCAGTTACCTCTCCCAACACTTGCGTCAAGCAGCGAGCCTAGGCCTTTTGGAAGCGAAAGGTAGCGTTAGGCAGGATGTAGGGTTACAGGCCATAAGCTCAACTCTCAGAAGTGTGTATGCATGGGAGGCAGATGTCTGCTACCCACTCGGACATGGGAGTTGGAACCTAGCTACACTCCTATTGAAGAAGGATGTTGGAAATCGCTGTATTCAACTCAGATACACGGGACTTCAGGCCCAATGCTTACACATGCTTTTCCCACAACCTATCCCAGCCACTAACATAAGGAGGTTAGCAGGTACGTCTACAGTCAGGCAGGATGCGGGAGGGTTCTGCCCTGTCCTCAGCTCTCACAGGGAAGCATGCCTAGAAGCCAGCTCTCAACTAGCTGCATTCTTATGACAGTGTGAAGGTAGCAGTATTCTGAGACAGGAGGTTCCCAGATTACCACTCTCCGGCACCTGGAGATACCCTCCAGGTCTGCATTGTTAACTTGCGTCTCAGAGGCCTCTGGCAAAAGTCTCTGGTGAAGACGTGGGAAACTCACTCTGCAGGCAGTGTGGAACTGTGAGGGACTGAGGGTGAGCTCAACTCTCAGCAGTAAGATGATTTTGGACAAGGCGTTCAGCTACCTTCTCACATATGGAACTTAGTATGTAGCACCAGTCTACCCCAGGAATTACTGGGAAATCGCTGGATTGAGCTTGGAGGCACTAGTCTTGTGTGCCGGCAGATTCCAGTTACCTCTCCCAACACTTCGGTGAAGCAGCGAGCCTAGGCCTCTTGGAAGCGAAAGGTAGCTGCAGGCAGGAGGTAGGGTTACAGGCCATAAGCTCAACTCTCAGAAGTGGGTATGCATGGGAGGCAGATGTCTGCTACCCACTCGGACATGCGAGTGGGAACCTAGCTACACTCTGATGAAGAAGGACTTTGGAAATCGCTGTATTCAACTCAGATACACGTGGGTTCAGGCACAACGATTCCACATGCTTTTCTCACAACCTTTCCCTGCCACTAACATGAGGACGTTAGCAGCTCCTTCTACAGTCAAGCAGGATGCGGGAGGGTTGTGCCCTGTCCTTAGCTCTCACAGGGAAGCATGCCTTGAAGCCAGCTGTCAACTAGCTGCATTCTTATGGCAGGGTGAAGGTAGCAGTATTCTGAGACAGGAGGTTCCCAGATTACCACTCTACTGCACCTGGAGATACCCTCCAGGTCTGCATTGTTAACTGGCGTCTCATAGCCTCTGGCAAACGTCTCTGGTGAAGACGTGCGAAACTCACTCTGCAGGCAGTGTGGAACTGTGAGGGACTGAGGGTGAGCTCAACTCTCAGAAGTAAGATGATTTTGGACAAGGCGTTCAGCTACCTTCTCACATATGGAACTTAGTATGTAGCACCAGTCTACCCCAGGAATTACTAGGAAATCGCTTGATTGAGCTTGGAGGCACTCGTCTTGTGTGCCGGGAGATTCCAGTTACCTCTCCCAACACTTGCGTCAAGCAGCGAGCCTAGGCCTTTTGGAAGCGAAAGGTAGCGTTAGGCAGGATGTAGGGTTACAGGCCATAAGCTCAACTCTCAGAAGTGTGTATGCATGGGAGGCAGATGTCTGCTACCCACTCGGACATGGGAGTTGGAACCTAGCTACACTCCTATTGAAGAAGGATGTTGGAAATCGCTGTATTCAACTCAGATACACGGGACTTCAGGCCCAATGCTTACACATGCTTTTCCCACAACCTATCCCAGCCACTAACATAAGGAGGTTAGCAGGTACGTCTACAGTCAGGCAGGATGCGGGAGGGTTCTGCCCTGTCCTCAGCTCTCACAGGGAAGCATGCCTAGAAGCCAGCTCTCAACTAGCTGCATTCTTATGACAGTGTGAAGGTAGCAGTATTCTGAGACAGGAGGTTCCCAGATTACCACTCTCCGACACCTGGAGATACCATCCAGGTCTGCATTGTTAACTTGCGTCTCAGAGGCCTCTGGCAAAAGTCTCTGGTGAAGACGTGGGAAACTCACTCTGCAGGCAGTGTGGAACTGTGAGGGACTGAGGGTGAGCTCAACTCTCAGCAGTAAGATGATTTTGGACAAGGCGTTCAGCTACCTTCTCACATATGGAACTTAGTATGTAGAACCAGTCTACCCCAGGAATTACTAGGAAATCGCTGGATTGAGCTTGGAGGCACTAGTCTTGTGTGCCGGGAGATTCCAGTTACCTCTCCCAACACTTCGGTGAAGCAGCGAGCCTAGGCCTTTTGGAAGCGAAAGGTAGCTGCAGGCAGGAGGTAGGGTTACAGGCCATAAGCTCAACTCTCAGAAGTGGGTATGCATGGGAGGCAGATGTCTGCTACGCACTCGGACATGCGAGTGGGAACCTAGCTACACTCTGATGAAGAAGGACTTTGGAAATCGCTGTATTCAACTCAGATACACGTGGGTTCAGGCACAACGATTCCACATGCTTTTCTCACAACCTTTCCCTGCCACTAACATGAGGACGTTAGCAGCTCCTTCTACAGTCAAGCAGGATGCGGGAGGGTTGTGCCCTGTCCTTAGCTCTCACAGGGAAGCATGCCTTGAAGCCACCTGTCAACTAGCTGCATTCTTATGGCAGGGTGAAGGTAGCAGTATTCTGAGACAGGAGGTTCCCAGATTACCACTCTACTGCACCTGGAGATACCCTCCAGGTCTGCATTGTTAACTGGCGTCTCATAGCCTCTGGCAAACGTCTCTGGTGAAGACGTGCGAAACTCACTCTGCAGGCAGTGTGGAACTGTGAGGGACTGAGGGTGAGCTCAACTCTCAGCAGTAAGATGATTTTGGACAAGGCGTTCAGCTACCTTCTCACATATGGAACTTAGTATGTAGCACCAGTCTACCCCAGGAATTACTAGGAAATCGCTTGATTGAGCTTGGAGGCACTCGTCTTGTGTGCCGGGAGATTCCAGTTACCTCTCCCAACACTTGCGTCAAGCAGCGAGCCTAGGCCTTTTGGAAGCGAAAGGTAGCGTTAGGCAGGATGTAGGGTTACAGGCCATAAGCTCAACTCTCAGAAGTGTGTATGCATGGGAGGCAGATGTCTGCTACCCACTCGGACATGGGAGTTGGAACCTAGCTACACTCCTATTGAAGAAGGATGTTGGAAATCGCTGTATTCAACTCAGATACACGGGACTTCAGGCCCAATGCTTACACATGCTTTTCCCACAACCTATCCCAGCCACTAACATAAGGAGGTTAGCAGGTACGTCTACAGTCAGGCAGGATGCGGGAGGGTTCTGCCCTGTCCTCAGCTCTCACAGGGAAGCATGCCTAGAAGCCAGCTCTCAACTAGCTGCATTCTTATGACAGTGTGAAGGTAGCAGTATTCTGAGACAGGAGGTTCCCAGATTACCACTCTCCGGCACCTGGAGATACCCTCCAGGTCTGCATTGTTAACTTGCGTCTCAGAGGCCTCTGGCAAAAGTCTCTGGTGAAGACGTGGGAAACTCACTCTGCAGGCAGTGTGGAACTGTGAGGGACTGAGGGTGAGCTCAACTCTCAGCAGTAAGATGATTTTGGACAAGGCGTTCAGCTACCTTCTCACATATGGAACTTAGTATGTAGCACCAGTCTACCCCAGGAATTACTGGGAAATCGCTGGATTGAGCTTGGAGGCACTAGTCTTGTGTGCCGCCAGATTCCAGTTACCTCTCCCAACACTTCGGTGAAGCAGCGAGCCTAGGCCTTTTGGAAGCCAAAGGTAGCTGCAGGCAGGAGGTAGGGTTACAGGCCATAAGCTCAACTCTCAGAAGTGGGTATGCATGGGAGGCAGATGTCTGCTACGCACTCGGACATGCGAGTGGGAACCTAGCTACACTCTGATGAAGAAGGACTTTGGAAATCGCTGTATTCAACTCAGATACACGTGGGTTCAGGCACAACGATTCCACATGCTTTTCTCACAACCTTTCCCTGCCACTAACATGAGGACGTTAGCAGCTCCTTCTACAGTCAAGCAGGATGCGGGAGGGTTGTGCCCTGTCCTTAGCTCTCACAGGGAAGCATGCCTTGAAGCCACCTGTCAACTAGCTGCATTCTTATGGCAGGGTGAAGGTAGCAGTATTCTGAGACAGGAGGTTCCCAGATTACCACTCTACTGCACCTGGAGATACCCTCCAGGTCTGCATTGTTAACTGGCGTCTCATAGCCTCTGGCAAACGTCTCTGGTGAAGACGTGCGAAACTCACTCTGCAGGCAGTGTGGAACTGTGAGGGACTGAGGGTGAGCTCAACTCTCAGAAGTAAGATGATTTTGGACAAGGCGTTCAGCTACCTTCTCACATATGGAACTTAGTATGTAGCACCAGTCTACCCCAGGAATTACTAGGAAATCGCTTGATTGAGCTTGGAGGCACTCGTCTTGTGTGCCGGGAGATTCCAGTTACCTCTCCCAACACTTGCGTCAAGCAGCGAGCCTAGGCCTTTTGGAAGCGAAAGGTAGCGTTAGGCAGGATGTAGGGTTACAGGCCATAAGCTCAACTCTCAGAAGTGTGTATGCATGGGAGGCAGATGTCTGCTACCCACTCGGACATGGGAGTTGGAACCTAGCTACACTCCTATTGAAGAAGGATGTTGGAAATCGCTGTATTCAACTCAGATACACGGGACTTCAGGCCCAATGCTTACACATGCTTTTCCCACAACCTATCCCAGCCACTAACATAAGGAGGTTAGCAGGTACGTCTACAGTCAGGCAGGATGCGGGAGGGTTCTGCCCTGTCCTCAGCTCTCACAGGGAAGCATGCCTAGAAGCCAGCTCTCAACTAGCTGCATTCTTATGACAGTGTGAAGGTAGCAGTATTCTGAGACAGGAGGTTCCCAGATTACCACTCTCCGGCACCTGGAGATACCCTCCAGGTCTGCATTGTTAACTTGCGTCTCAGAGGCCTCTGGCAAAAGTCTCTGGTGAAGACGTGGGAAACTCACTCTGCAGGCAGTGTGGAACTGTGAGGGACTGAGGGTGAGCTCAACTCTCAGCAGTAAGATGATTTTGGACAAGGCGTTCAGCTACCTTCTCACATATGGAACTTAGTATGTAGCACCAGTCTACCCCAGGAATTACTGGGAAATCGCTGGATTGAGCTTGGAGGCACTAGTCTTGTGTGCCGGCAGATTCCAGTTACCTCTCCCAACACTTCGGTGAAGCAGCGAGCCTAGGCCTCTTGGAAGCGAAAGGTAGCTGCAGGCAGGAGGTAGGGTTACAGGCCATAAGCTCAACTCTCAGAAGTGGGTATGCATGGGAGGCAGATGTCTGCTACCCACTCGGACATGCGAGTGGGAACCTAGCTACACTCTGATGAAGAAGGACTTTGGAAATCGCTGTATTCAACTCAGATACACGTGGGTTCAGGCACAACGATTCCACATGCTTTTCTCACAACCTTTCCCTGCCACTAACATGAGGACGTTAGCAGCTCCTTCTACAGTCAAGCAGGATGCGGGAGGGTTGTGCCCTGTCCTTAGCTCTCACAGGGAAGCATGCCTTGAAGCCAGCTGTCAACTAGCTGCATTCTTATGGCAGGGTGAAGGTAGCAGTATTCTGAGACAGGAGGTTCCCAGATTACCACTCTACTGCACCTGGAGATACCCTCCAGGTCTGCATTGTTAACTGGCGTCTCATAGCCTCTGGCAAACGTCTCTGGTGAAGACGTGCGAAACTCACTCTGCAGGCAGTGTGGAACTGTGAGGGACTGAGGGTGAGCTCAACTCTCAGAAGTAAGATGATTTTGGACAAGGCGTTCAGCTACCTTCTCACATATGGAACTTAGTATGTAGCACCAGTCTACCCCAGGAATTACTAGGAAATCGCTTGATTGAGCTTGGAGGCACTCGTCTTGTGTGCCGGGAGATTCCAGTTACCTCTCCCAACACTTGCGTCAAGCAGCGAGCCTAGGCCTTTTGGAAGCGAAAGGTAGCGTTAGGCAGGATGTAGGGTTACAGGCCATAAGCTCAACTCTCAGAAGTGTGTATGCATGGGAGGCAGATGTCTGCTACCCACTCGGACATGGGAGTTGGAACCTAGCTACACTCCTATTGAAGAAGGATGTTGGAAATCGCTGTATTCAACTCAGATACACGGGACTTCAGGCCCAATGCTTACACATGCTTTTCCCACAACCTATCCCAGCCACTAACATAAGGAGGTTAGCAGGTACGTCTACAGTCAGGCAGGATGCGGGAGGGTTCTGCCCTGTCCTCAGCTCTCACAGGGAAGCATGCCTAGAAGCCAGCTCTCAACTAGCTGCATTCTTATGACAGTGTGAAGGTAGCAGTATTCTGAGACAGGAGGTTCCCAGATTACCACTCTCCGGCACCTGGAGATACCCTCCAGGTCTGCATTGTTAACTTGCGTCTCAGAGGCCTCTGGCAAAAGTCTCTGGTGAAGACGTGGGAAACTCACTCTGCAGGCAGTGTGGAACTGTGAGGGACTGAGGGTGAGCTCAACTCTCAGCAGTAAGATGATTTTGGACAAGGCGTTCAGCTACCTTCTCACATATGGAACTTAGTATGTAGCACCAGTCTACCCCAGGAATTACTGGGAAATCGCTGGATTGAGCTTGGAGGCACTAGTCTTGTGTGCCGGCAGATTCCAGTTACCTCTCCCAACACTTCGGTGAAGCAGCGAGCCTAGGCCTCTTGGAAGCGAAAGGTAGCTGCAGGCAGGAGGTAGGGTTACAGGCCATAAGCTCAACTCTCAGAAGTGGGTATGCATGGGAGGCAGATGTCTGCTACCCACTCGGACATGCGAGTGGGAACCTAGCTACACTCTGATGAAGAAGGACTTTGGAAATCGCTGTATTCAACTCAGATACACGTGGGTTCAGGCACAACGATTCCACATGCTTTTCTCACAACCTTTCCCTGCCACTAACATGAGGACGTTAGCAGCTCCTTCTACAGTCAAGCAGGATGCGGGAGGGTTGTGCCCTGTCCTTAGCTCTCACAGGGAAGCATGCCTTGAAGCCAGCTGTCAACTAGCTGCATTCTTATGGCAGGGTGAAGGTAGCAGTATTCTGAGACAGGAGGTTCCCAGATTACCACTCTCCGGCACCTGGAGATACCCTCCAGGTCTGCATTGTTAACTGGCGTCTCATAGCCTCTGGCAAACGTCTCTGGTGAAGACGTGCGAAACTCACTCTGCAGGCAGTGTGGAACTGTGAGGGACTGAGGGTGAGCTCAACTCTCAGAAGTAAGATGATTTTGGACAAGGCGTTCAGCTACCTTCTCACATATGGAACTTAGTATGTAGCACCAGTCTACCCCAGGAATTACTAGGAAATCGCTTGATTGAGCTTGGAGGCACTCGTCTTGTGTGCCGGGAGATTCCAGTTACCTCTCCCAACACTTGCGTCAAGCAGCGAGCCTAGGCCTTTTGGAAGCGAAAGGTAGCGTTAGGCAGGATGTAGGGTTACAGGCCATAAGCTCAACTCTCAGAAGTGTGTATGCATGGGAGGCAGATGTCCGCTACCCACTCGGACATGGGAGTTGGAACCTAGCTACACTCCTATTGAAGAAGGATGTTGGAAATCGCTGTATTCAACTCAGATACACGGGACTTCAGGCCCAATGCTTACACATGCTTTTCCCACAACCTATCCCAGCCACTAACATAAGGAGGTTAGCAGGTACGTCTACAGTCAGGCAGGATGCGGGAGGGTTCTGCCCTGTCCTCAGCTCTCACAGGGAAGCATGCCTAGAAGCCAGCTCTCAACTAGCTGCATTCTTATGACAGTGTGAAGGTAGCAGTATTCTGAGACAGGAGGTTCCCAGATTACCACTCTCCGACACCTGGAGATACCATCCAGGTCTGCATTGTTAACTTGCGTCTCAGAGGCCTCTGGCAAAAGTCTCTGGTGAAGACGTGGGAAACTCACTCTGCAGGCAGTGTGGAACTGTGAGGGACTGAGGGTGAGCTCAACTCTCAGCAGTAAGATGATTTTGGACAAGGCGTTCAGCTACCTTCTCACATATGGAACTTAGTATGTAGAACCAGTCTACCCCAGGAATTACTAGGAAATCGCTGGATTGAGCTTGGAGGCACTAGTCTTGTGTGCCGGGAGATTCCAGTTACCTCTCCCAACACTTCGGTGAAGCAGCGAGCCTAGGCCTTTTGGAAGCGAAAGGTAGCTGCAGGCAGGAGGTAGGGTTACAGGCCATAAGCTCAACTCTCAGAAGTGGGTATGCATGGGAGGCAGATGTCTGCTACCCACTCGGACATGCGAGTGGGAACCTAGCTACACTCTGATGAAGAAGGACTTTGGAAATCGCTGTATTCAACTCAGATACACGTGGGTTCAGGCACAACGATTCCACATGCTTTTCTCACAACCTTTCCCTGCCACTAACATGAGGACGTTAGCAGCTCCTTCTACAGTCAAGCAGGATGCGGGAGGGTTGTGCCCTGTCCTTAGCTCTCACAGGGAAGCATGCCTTGAAGCCAGCTGTCAACTAGCTGCATTCTTATGGCAGGGTGAAGGTAGCAGTATTCTGAGACAGGAGGTTCCCAGATTACCACTCTACTGCACCTGGAGATACCCTCCAGGTCTGCATTGTTAACTGGCGTCTCATAGCCTCTGGCAAACGTCTCTGGTGAAGACGTGCGAAACTCACTCTGCAGGCAGTGTGGAACTGTGAGGGACTGAGGGTGAGCTCAACTCTCAGAAGTAAGATGATTTTGGACAAGGCGTTCAGCTACCTTCTCACATATGGAACTTAGTATGTAGCACCAGTCTACCCCAGGAATTACTAGGAAATCGCTTGATTGAGCTTGGAGGCACTCGTCTTGTGTGCCGGGAGATTCCAGTTACCTCTCCCAACACTTGCGTCAAGCAGCGAGCCTAGGCCTTTTGGAAGCGAAAGGTAGCGTTAGGCAGGATGTAGGGTTACAGGCCATAAGCTCAACTCTCAGAAGTGTGTATGCATGGGAGGCAGATGTCTGCTACCCACTCGGACATGGGAGTTGGAACCTAGCTACACTCCTATTGAAGAAGGATGTTGGAAATCGCTGTATTCAACTCAGATACACGGGACTTCAGGCCCAATGCTTACACATGCTTTTCCCACAACCTATCCCAGCCACTAACATAAGGAGGTTAGCAGGTACGTCTACAGTCAGGCAGGATGCGGGAGGGTTCTGCCCTGTCCTCAGCTCTCACAGGGAAGCATGCCTAGAAGCCAGCTCTCAACTAGCTGCATTCTTATGACAGTGTGAAGGTAGCAGTATTCTGAGACAGGAGGTTCCCAGATTACCACTCTCCGGCACCTGGAGATACCCTCCAGGTCTGCATTGTTAACTTGCGTCTCAGAGGCCTCTGGCAAAAGTCTCTGGTGAAGACGTGGGAAACTCACTCTGCAGGCAGTGTGGAACTGTGAGGGACTGAGGGTGAGCTCAACTCTCAGCAGTAAGATGATTTTGGACAAGGCGTTCAGCTACCTTCTCACATATGGAACTTAGTATGTAGCACCAGTCTACCCCAGGAATTACTGGGAAATCGCTGGATTGAGCTTGGAGGCACTAGTCTTGTGTGCCGGCAGATTCCAGTTACCTCTCCCAACACTTCGGTGAAGCAGCGAGCCTAGGCCTCTTGGAAGCGAAAGGTAGCTGCAGGCAGGAGGTAGGGTTACAGGCCATAAGCTCAACTCTCAGAAGTGGGTATGCATGGGAGGCAGATGTCTGCTACCCACTCGGACATGCGAGTGGGAACCTAGCTACACTCTGATGAAGAAGGACTTTGGAAATCGCTGTATTCAACTCAGATACACGTGGGTTCAGGCACAACGATTCCACATGCTTTTCTCACAACCTTTCCCTGCCACTAACATGAGGACGTTAGCAGCTCCTTCTACAGTCAAGCAGGATGCGGGAGGGTTGTGCCCTGTCCTTAGCTCTCACAGGGAAGCATGCCTTGAAGCCAGCTGTCAACTAGCTGCATTCTTATGGCAGGGTGAAGGTAGCAGTATTCTGAGACAGGAGGTTCCCAGATTACCACTCTACTGCACCTGGAGATACCCTCCAGGTCTGCATTGTTAACTGGCGTCTCATAGCCTCTGGCAAACGTCTCTGGTGAAGACGTGCGAAACTCACTCTGCAGGCAGTGTGGAACTGTGAGGGACTGAGGGTGAGCTCAACTCTCAGAAGTAAGATGATTTTGGACAAGGCGTTCAGCTACCTTCTCACATATGGAACTTAGTATGTAGCACCAGTCTACCCCAGGAATTACTAGGAAATCGCTTGATTGAGCTTGGAGGCACTCGTCTTGTGTGCCGGGAGATTCCAGTTACCTCTCCCAACACTTGCGTCAAGCAGCGAGCCTAGGCCTTTTGGAAGCGAAAGGTAGCGTTAGGCAGGATGTAGGGTTACAGGCCATAAGCTCAACTCTCAGAAGTGTGTATGCATGGGAGGCAGATGTCTGCTACCCACTCGGACATGGGAGTTGGAACCTAGCTACACTCCTATTGAAGAAGGATGTTGGAAATCGCTGTATTCAACTCAGATACACGGGACTTCAGGCCCAATGCTTACACATGCTTTTCCCACAACCTATCCCAGCCAATAACATAAGGAGGTTAGCAGGTACGTCTACAGTCAGGCAGGATGCGGGAGGGTTCTGCCCTGTCCTCAGCTCTCACAGGGAAGCATGCCTAGAAGCCAGCTCTCAACTAGCTGCATTCTTATGACAGTGTGAAGGTAGCAGTATTCTGAGACAGGAGGTTCCCAGATTACCACTCTCCGGCACCTGGAGATACCGTCCAGGTCTGCATTGTTAACTTGCGTCTCAGAGGCCTCTGGCAAACGTCTCTGGTGAAGACGTGGGAAACTCACTCTGCAGGCAGTGTGGAACTGTGAGGGACTGAGGGTGAGCTCAACTCTCAGCAGTAATATGATTTTGGACAAGGCGTTCAGCTACCTTCTCACATATGGAACTTAGTATGTAGCACCAGTCTACCCCAGGAATTACTGGGAAATCGCTGGATTGAGCTTGGAGGCACTAGTCTTGTGTGTCGGGAGATTCCAGTTACCTCTCCCAACACTTCGGTGAAGCAGCGAGCCTAGGCCTTTTGGAAGCCAAAGGTAGCTGCAGGCAGGAGGTAGGGTTACAGGCCATAAGCTCAACTCTCAGAAGTGGGTATGCATGGGAGGCAGATGTCTGCTACGCACTCGGACATGCGAGTGGGAACCTAGCTACACTCTGATGAAGAAGGACTTTGGAAATCGCTGTATTCAACTCAGATACACGTGGGTTCAGGCACAACGATTCCACATGCTTTTCTCACAACCTTTCCCTGCCACTAACATGAGGACGTTAGCAGCTCCTTCTACAGTCAAGCAGGATGCGGGAGGGTTGTGCCCTGTCCTTAGCTCTCACAGGGAAGCATGCCTTGAAGCCACCTGTCAACTAGCTGCATTCTTATGGCAGGGTGAAGGTAGCAGTATTCTGAGACAGGAGGTTCCCAGATTACCACTCTACTGCACCTGGAGATACCCTCCAGGTCTGCATTGTTAACTGGCGTCTCATAGCCTCTGGCAAACGTCTCTGGTGAAGACGTGCGAAACTCACTCTGCAGGCAGTGTGGAACTGTGAGGGACTGAGGGTGAGCTCAACTCTCAGAAGTAAGATGATTTTGGACAAGGCGTTCAGCTACCTTCTCACATATGGAACTTAGTATGTAGCACCAGTCTACCCCAGGAATTACTAGGAAATCGCTTGATTGAGCTTGGAGGCACTCGTCTTGTGTGCCGGGAGATTCCAGTTACCTCTCCCAACACTTGCGTCAAGCAGCGAGCCTAGGCCTTTTGGAAGCGAAAGGTAGCGTTAGGCAGGATGTAGGGTTACAGGCCATAAGCTCAACTCTCAGAAGTGTGTATGCATGGGAGGCAGATGTCTGCTACCCACTCGGACATGGGAGTTGGAACCTAGCTACACTCCTATTGAAGAAGGATGTTGGAAATCGCTGTATTCAACTCAGATACACGGGACTTCAGGCCCAATGCTTACACATGCTTTTCCCACAACCTATCCCAGCCACTAACATAAGGAGGTTAGCAGGTACGTCTACAGTCAGGCAGGATGCGGGAGGGTTCTGCCCTGTCCTCAGCTCTCACAGGGAAGCATGCCTAGAAGCCAGCTCTCAACTAGCTGCATTCTTATGACAGTGTGAAGGTAGCAGTATTCTGAGACAGGAGGTTCCCAGATTACCACTCTCCGGCACCTGGAGATACCCTCCAGGTCTGCATTGTTAACTTGCGTCTCAGAGGCCTCTGGCAAAAGTCTCTGGTGAAGACGTGGGAAACTCACTCTGCAGGCAGTGTGGAACTGTGAGGGACTGAGGGTGAGCTCAACTCTCAGCAGTAAGATGATTTTGGACAAGGCGTTCAGCTACCTTCTCACATATGGAACTTAGTATGTAGCACCAGTCTACCCCAGGAATTACTGGGAAATCGCTGGATTGAGCTTGGAGGCACTAGTCTTGTGTGCCGGCAGATTCCAGTTACCTCTCCCAACACTTCGGTGAAGCAGCGAGCCTAGGCCTCTTGGAAGCGAAAGGTAGCTGCAGGCAGGAGGTAGGGTTACAGGCCATAAGCTCAACTCTCAGAAGTGGGTATGCATGGGAGGCAGATGTCTGCTACCCACTCGGACATGCGAGTGGGAACCTAGCTACACTCTGATGAAGAAGGACTTTGGAAATCGCTGTATTCAACTCAGATACACGTGGGTTCAGGCACAACGATTCCACATGCTTTTCTCACAACCTTTCCCTGCCACTAACATGAGGACGTTAGCAGCTCCTTCTACAGTCAAGCAGGATGCGGGAGGGTTGTGCCCTGTCCTTAGCTCTCACAGGGAAGCATGCCTTGAAGCCAGCTGTCAACTAGCTGCATTCTTATGGCAGGGTGAAGGTAGCAGTATTCTGAGACAGGAGGTTCCCAGATTACCACTCTACTGCACCTGGAGATACCCTCCAGGTCTGCATTGTTAACTGGCGTCTCATAGCCTCTGGCAAACGTCTCTGGTGAAGACGTGCGAAACTCACTCTGCAGGCAGTGTGGAACTGTGAGGGACTGAGGGTGAGCTCAACTCTCAGAAGTAAGATGATTTTGGACAAGGCGTTCAGCTACCTTCTCACATATGGAACTTAGTATGTAGCACCAGTCTACCCCAGGAATTACTAGGAAATCGCTTGATTGAGCTTGGAGGCACTCGTCTTGTGTGCCGGGAGATTCCAGTTACCTCTCCCAACACTTGCGTCAAGCAGCGAGCCTAGGCCTTTTGGAAGCGAAAGGTAGCGTTAGGCAGGATGTAGGGTTACAGGCCATAAGCTCAACTCTCAGAAGTGTGTATGCATGGGAGGCAGATGTCTGCTACCCACTCGGACATGGGAGTTGGAACCTAGCTACACTCCTATTGAAGAAGGATGTTGGAAATCGCTGTATTCAACTCAGATACACGGGACTTCAGGCCCAATGCTTACACATGCTTTTCCCACAACCTATCCCAGCCACTAACATAAGGAGGTTAGCAGGTACGTCTACAGTCAGGCAGGATGCGGGAGGGTTCTGCCCTGTCCTCAGCTCTCACAGGGAAGCATGCCTAGAAGCCAGCTCTCAACTAGCTGCATTCTTATGACAGTGTGAAGGTAGCAGTATTCTGAGACAGGAGGTTCCCAGATTACCACTCTCCGACACCTGGAGATACCATCCAGGTCTGCATTGTTAACTTGCGTCTCAGAGGCCTCTGGCAAAAGTCTCTGGTGAAGACGTGGGAAACTCACTCTGCAGGCAGTGTGGAACTGTGAGGGACTGAGGGTGAGCTCAACTCTCAGCAGTAAGATGATTTTGGACAAGGCGTTCAGCTACCTTCTCACATATGGAACTTAGTATGTAGAACCAGTCTACCCCAGGAATTACTAGGAAATCGCTGGATTGAGCTTGGAGGCACTAGTCTTGTGTGCCGGGAGATTCCAGTTACCTCTCCCAACACTTCGGTGAAGCAGCGAGCCTAGGCCTTTTGGAAGCGAAAGGTAGCTGCAGGCAGGAGGTAGGGTTACAGGCCATAAGCTCAACTCTCAGAAGTGGGTATGCATGGGAGGCAGATGTCTGCTACGCACTCGGACATGCGAGTGGGAACCTAGCTACACTCTGATGAAGAAGGACTTTGGAAATCGCTGTATTCAACTCAGATACACGTGGGTTCAGGCACAACGATTCCACATGCTTTTCTCACAACCTTTCCCTGCCACTAACATGAGGACGTTAGCAGCTCCTTCTACAGTCAAGCAGGATGCGGGAGGGTTGTGCCCTGTCCTTAGCTCTCACAGGGAAGCATGCCTTGAAGCCAGCTGTCAACTAGCTGCATTCTTATGGCAGGGTGAAGGTAGCAGTATTCTGAGACAGGAGGTTCCCAGATTACCACTCTACTGCACCTGGAGATACCCTCCAGGTCTGCATTGTTAACTGGCGTCTCATAGCCTCTGGCAAACGTCTCTGGTGAAGACGTGCGAAACTCACTCTGCAGGCAGTGTGGAACTGTGAGGGACTGAGGGTGAGCTCAACTCTCAGAAGTAAGATGATTTTGGACAAGGCGTTCAGCTACCTTCTCACATATGGAACTTAGTATGTAGCACCAGTCTACCCCAGGAATTACTAGGAAATCGCTTGATTGAGCTTGGAGGCACTCGTCTTGTGTGCCGGGAGATTCCAGTTACCTCTCCCAACACTTGCGTCAAGCAGCGAGCCTAGGCCTTTTGGAAGCGAAAGGTAGCGTTAGGCAGGATGTAGGGTTACAGGCCATAAGCTCAACTCTCAGAAGTGTGTATGCATGGGAGGCAGATGTCTGCTACCCACTCGGACATGGGAGTTGGAACCTAGCTACACTCCTATTGAAGAAGGATGTTGGAAATCGCTGTATTCAACTCAGATACACGGGACTTCAGGCCCAATGCTTACACATGCTTTTCCCACAACCTATCCCAGCCACTAACATAAGGAGGTTAGCAGGTACGTCTACAGTCAGGCAGGATGCGGGAGGGTTCTGCCCTGTCCTCAGCTCTCACAGGGAAGCATGCCTAGAAGCCAGCTCTCAACTAGCTGCATTCTTATGACAGTGTGAAGGTAGCAGTATTCTGAGACAGGAGGTTCCCAGATTACCACTCTCCGGCACCTGGAGATACCCTCCAGGTCTGCATTGTTAACTTGCGTCTCAGAGGCCTCTGGCAAAAGTCTCTGGTGAAGACGTGGGAAACTCACTCTGCAGGCAGTGTGGAACTGTGAGGGACTGAGGGTGAGCTCAACTCTCAGCAGTAAGATGATTTTGGACAAGGCGTTCAGCTACCTTCTCACATATGGAACTTAGTATGTAGCACCAGTCTACCCCAGGAATTACTGGGAAATCGATGGATTGAGCTTGGAGGCACTAGTCTTGTGTGCCGCCAGATTCCAGTTACCTCTCCCAACACTTCGGTGAAGCAGCGAGCCTAGGCCTTTTGGAAGCCAAAGGTAGCTGCAGGCAGGAGGTAGGGTTACAGGCCATAAGCTCAACTCTCAGAAGTGGGTATGCATGGGAGGCAGATGTCTGCTACGCACTCGGACATGCGAGTGGGAACCTAGCTACACTCTGATGAAGAAGGACTTTGGAAATCGCTGTATTCAACTCAGATACACGTGGGTTCAGGCACAACGATTCCACATGCTTTTCTCACAACCTTTCCCTGCCACTAACATGAGGACGTTAGCAGCTCCTTCTACAGTCAAGCAGGATGCGGGAGGGTTGTGCCCTGTCCTTAGCTCTCACAGGGAAGCATGCCTTGAAGCCACCTGTCAACTAGCTGCATTCTTATGGCAGGGTGAAGGTAGCAGTATTCTGAGACAGGAGGTTCCCAGATTACCACTCTACTGCACCTGGAGATACCCTCCAGGTCTGCATTGTTAACTGGCGTCTCATAGCCTCTGGCAAACGTCTCTGGTGAAGACGTGCGAAACTCACTCTGCAGGCAGTGTGGAACTGTGAGGGACTGAGGGTGAGCTCAACTCTCAGAAGTAAGATGATTTTGGACAAGGCGTTCAGCTACCTTCTCACATATGGAACTTAGTATGTAGCACCAGTCTACCCCAGGAATTACTAGGAAATCGCTTGATTGAGCTTGGAGGCACTCGTCTTGTGTGCCGGGAGATTCCAGTTACCTCTCCCAACACTTGCGTCAAGCAGCGAGCCTAGGCCTTTTGGAAGCGAAAGGTAGCGTTAGGCAGGATGTAGGGTTACAGGCCATAAGCTCAACTCTCAGAAGTGTGTATGCATGGGAGGCAGATGTCTGCTACCCACTCGGACATGGGAGTTGGAACCTAGCTACACTCCTATTGAAGAAGGATGTTGGAAATCGCTGTATTCAACTCAGATACACGGGACTTCAGGCCCAATGCTTACACATGCTTTTCCCACAACCTATCCCAGCCACTAACATAAGGAGGTTAGCAGGTACGTCTACAGTCAGGCAGGATGCGGGAGGGTTCTGCCCTGTCCTCAGCTCTCACAGGGAAGCATGCCTAGAAGCCAGCTCTCAACTAGCTGCATTCTTATGACAGTGTGAAGGTAGCAGTATTCTGAGACAGGAGGTTCCCAGATTACCACTCTCCGGCACCTGGAGATACCGTCCAGGTCTGCATTGTTAACTTGCGTCTCAGAGGCCTCTGGCAAACGTCTCTGGTGAAGACGTGGGAAACTCACTCTGCAGGCAGTGTGGAACTGTGAGGGACTGAGGGTGAGCTCAACTCTCAGCAGTAATATGATTTTGGACAAGGCGTTCAGCTACCTTCTCACATATGGAACTTAGTATGTAGCACCAGTCTACCCCAGGAATTACTGGGAAATCGCTGGATTGAGCTTGGAGGCACTAGTCTTGTGTGCCGGGAGATTCCAGTTACCTCTCCCAACACTTCGGTGAAGCAGCGAGCCTAGGCCTTTTGGAAGCCAAAGGTAGCTGCAGGCAGGAGGTAGGGTTACAGGCCATAAGCTCAACTCTCAGAAGTGGGTATGCATGGGAGGCAGATGTCTGCTACGCACTCGGACATGCGAGTGGGAACCTAGCTACACTCTGATGAAGAAGGACTTTGGAAATCGCTGTATTCAACTCAGATACACGTGGGTTCAGGCACAACGATTCCACATGCTTTTCTCACAACCTTTCCCTGCCACTAACATGAGGACGTTAGCAGCTCCTTCTACAGTCAAGCAGGATGCGGGAGGGTTGTGCCCTGTCCTTAGCTCTCACAGGGAAGCATGCCTTGAAGCCACCTGTCAACTAGCTGCATTCTTATGGCAAAGTGAAGGTAGCAGTATTCTGAGACAGGAGGTTCCCAGATTACCACTCTACTGCACCTGGAGATACCCTCCAGGTCTGCATTGTTAACTGGCGTCTCATAGCCTCTGGCAAACGTCTCTGGTGAAGACGTGCGAAACTCACTCTGCAGGCAGTGTGGAACTGTGAGGGACTGAGGGTGAGCTCAACTCTCAGAAGTAAGATGATTTTGGACAAGGCGTTCAGCTACCTTCTCACATATGGAACTTAGTATGTAGCACCAGTCTACCCCAGGAATTACTAGGAAATCGCTTGATTGAGCTTGGAGGCACTCGTCTTGTGTGCCGGGAGATTCCAGTTACCTCTCCCAACACTTGCGTCAAGCAGCGAGCCTAGGCCTTTTGGAAGCGAAAGGTAGCGTTAGGCAGGATGTAGGGTTACAGGCCATAAGCTCAACTCTCAGAAGTGTGTATGCATGGGAGGCAGATGTCTGCTACCCACTCGGACATGGGAGTTGGAACCTAGCTACACTCCTATTGAAGAAGGATGTTGGAAATCGCTGTATTCAACTCAGATACACGGGACTTCAGGCCCAATGCTTACACATGCTTTTCCCACAACCTATCCCAGCCACTAACATAAGGAGGTTAGCAGGTACGTCTACAGTCAGGCAGGATGCGGGAGGGTTCTGCCCTGTCCTCAGCTCTCACAGGGAAGCATGCCTAGAAGCCAGCTCTCAACTAGCTGCATTCTTATGACAGTGTGAAGGTAGCAGTATTCTGAGACAGGAGGTTCCCAGATTACCACTCTCCGGCACCTGGAGATACCCTCCAGGTCTGCATTGTTAACTTGCGTCTCAGAGGCCTCTGGCAAAAGTCTCTGGTGAAGACGTGGGAAACTCACTCTGCAGGCAGTGTGGAACTGTGAGGGACTGAGGGTGAGCTCAACTCTCAGCAGTAAGATGATTTTGGACAAGGCGTTCAGCTACCTTCTCACATATGGAACTTAGTATGTAGCACCAGTCTACCCCAGGAATTACTGGGAAATCGCTGGATTGAGCTTGGAGGCACTAGTCTTGTGTGCCGGCAGATTCCAGTTACCTCTCCCAACACTTCGGTGAAGCAGCGAGCCTAGGCCTCTTGGAAGCGAAAGGTAGCTGCAGGCAGGAGGTAGGGTTACAGGCCATAAGCTCAACTCTCAGAAGTGGGTATGCATGGGAGGCAGATGTCTGCTACCCACTCGGACATGCGAGTGGGAACCTAGCTACACTCTGATGAAGAAGGACTTTGGAAATCGCTGTATTCAACTCAGATACACGTGGGTTCAGGCACAACGATTCCACATGCTTTTCTCACAACCTTTCCCTGCCACTAACATGAGGACGTTAGCAGCTCCTTCTACAGTCAAGCAGGATGCGGGAGGGTTGTGCCCTGTCCTTAGCTCTCACAGGGAAGCATGCCTTGAAGCCACCTGTCAACTAGCTGCATTCTTATGGCAGGGTGAAGGTAGCAGTATTCTGAGACAGGAGGTTCCCAGATTACCACTCTACTGCACCTGGAGATACCCTCCAGGTCTGCATTGTTAACTGGCGTCTCATAGCCTCTGGCAAACGTCTCTGGTGAAGACGTGCGAAACTCACTCTGCAGGCAGTGTGGAACTGTGAGGGACTGAGGGTGAGCTCAACTCTCAGAAGTAAGATGATTTTGGACAAGGCGTTCAGCTACCTTCTCACATATGGAACTTAGTATGTAGCACCAGTCTACCCCAGGAATTACTAGGAAATCGCTTGATTGAGCTTGGAGGCACTCGTCTTGTGTGCCGGGAGATTCCAGTTACCTCTCCCAACACTTGCGTCAAGCAGCGAGCCTAGGCCTTTTGGAAGCGAAAGGTAGCGTTAGGCAGGATGTAGGGTTACAGGCCATAAGCTCAACTCTCAGAAGTGTGTATGCATGGGAGGCAGATGTCTGCTACCCACTCGGACATGGGAGTTGGAACCTAGCTACACTCCTATTGAAGAAGGATGTTGGAAATCGCTGTATTCAACTCAGATACACGGGACTTCAGGCCCAATGCTTACACATGCTTTTCCCACAACCTATCCCAGCCACTAACATAAGGAGGTTAGCAGGTACGTCTACAGTCAGGCAGGATGCGGGAGGGTTCTGCCCTGTCCTCAGCTCTCACAGGGAAGCATGCCTAGAAGCCAGCTCTCAACTAGCTGCATTCTTATGACAGTGTGAAGGTAGCAGTATTCTGAGACAGGAGGTTCCCAGATTACCACTCTCCGGCACCTGGAGATACCCTCCAGGTCTGCATTGTTAACTTGCGTCTCAGAGGCCTCTGGCAAAAGTCTCTGGTGAAGACGTGGGAAACTCACTCTGCAGGCAGTGTGGAACTGTGAGGGACTGAGGGTGAGCTCAACTCTCAGCAGTAAGATGATTTTGGACAAGGCGTTCAGCTACCTTCTCACATATGGAACTTAGTATGTAGCACCAGTCTACCCCAGGAATTACTGGGAAATCGCTGGATTGAGCTTGGAGGCACTAGTCTTGTGTGCCGCCAGATTCCAGTTACCTCTCCCAACACTTCGGTGAAGCAGCGAGCCTAGGCCTCTTGGAAGCGAAAGGTAGCTGCAGGCAGGAGGTAGGGTTACAGGCCATAAGCTCAACTCTCAGAAGTGGGTATGCATGGGAGGCAGATGTCTGCTACCCACTCGGACATGCGAGTGGGAACCTAGCTACACTCTGATGAAGAAGGACTTTGGAAATCGCTGTATTCAACTCAGATACACGTGGGTTCAGGCACAACGATTCCACATGCTTTTCTCACAACCTTTCCCTGCCACTAACATGAGGACGTTAGCAGCTCCTTCTACAGTCAAGCAGGATGCGGGAGGGTTGTGCCCTGTCCTTAGCTCTCACAGGGAAGCATGCCTTGAAGCCAGCTGTCAACTAGCTGCATTCTTATGGCAGGGTGAAGGTAGCAGTATTCTGAGACAGGAGGTTCCCAGATTACCACTCTACTGCACCTGGAGATACCCTCCAGGTCTGCATTGTTAACTGGCGTCTCATAGCCTCTGGCAAACGTCTCTGGTGAAGACGTGCGAAACTCACTCTGCAGGCAGTGTGGAACTGTGAGGGACTGAGGGTGAGCTCAACTCTCAGAAGTAAGATGATTTTGGACAAGGCGTTCAGCTACCTTCTCACATATGGAACTTAGTATGTAGCACCAGTCTACCCCAGGAATTACTAGGAAATCGCTTGATTGAGCTTGGAGGCACTCGTCTTGTGTGCCGGGAGATTCCAGTTACCTCTCCCAACACTTGCGTCAAGCAGCGAGCCTAGGCCTTTTGGAAGCGAAAGGTAGCGTTAGGCAGGATGTAGGGTTACAGGCCATAAGCTCAACTCTCAGAAGTGTGTATGCATGGGAGGCAGATGTCTGCTACCCACTCGGACATGGGAGTTGGAACCTAGCTACACTCCTATTGAAGAAGGATGTTGGAAATCGCTGTATTCAACTCAGATACACGGGAGTTCAGGCCCAATGCTTACACATGCTTTTCCCACAACCTATCCCAGCCACTAACATAAGGAGGTTAGCAGGTACGTCTACAGTCAGGCAGGATGCGGGAGGGTTCTGCCCTGTCCTCAGCTCTCACAGGGAAGCATGCCTAGAAGCCAGCTCTCAACTAGCTGCATTCTTATGACAGTGTGAAGGTAGCAGTATTCTGAGACAGGAGGTTCCCAGATTACCACTCTCCGGCACCTGGAGATACCGTCCAGGTCTGCATTGTTAACTTGCGTCTCAGAGGCCTCTGGCAAACGTCTCTGGTGAAGACGTGGGAAACTCACTCTGCAGGCAGTGTGGAACTGTGAGGGACTGAGGGTGAGCTCAACTCTCAGCAGTAATATGATTTTGGACAAGGCGTTCAGCTACCTTCTCACATATGGAACTTAGTATGTAGCACCAGTCTACCCCAGGAATTACTGGGAAATCGCTGGATTGAGCTTGGAGGCACTAGTCTTGTGTGCCGGGAGATTCCAGTTACCTCTCCCAACACTTCGGTGAAGCAGCGAGCCTAGGCCTTTTGGAAGCCAAAGGTAGCTGCAGGCAGGAGGTAGGGTTACAGGCCATAAGCTCAACTCTCAGAAGTGGGTATGCATGGGAGGCAGATGTCTGCTACGCACTCGGACATGCGAGTGGGAACCTAGCTACACTCTGATGAAGAAGGACTTTGGAAATCGCTGTATTCAACTCAGATACACGTGGGTTCAGGCACAACGATTCCACATGCTTTTCTCACAACCTTTCCCTGCCACTAACATGAGGACGTTAGCAGCTCCTTCTACAGTCAAGCAGGATGCGGGAGGGTTGTGCCCTGTCCTTAGCTCTCACAGGGAAGCATGCCTTGAAGCCACCTGTCAACTAGCTGCATTCTTATGGCAGGGTGAAGGTAGCAGTATTCTGAGACAGGAGGTTCCCAGATTACCACTCTACTGCACCTGGAGATACCCTCCAGGTCTGCATTGTTAACTGGCGTCTCATAGCCTCTGGCAAACGTCTCTGGTGAAGACGTGCGAAACTCACTCTGCAGGCAGTGTGGAACTGTGAGGGACTGAGGGTGAGCTCAACTCTCAGAAGTAAGATGATTTTGGACAAGGCGTTCAGCTACCTTCTCACATATGGAACTTAGTATGTAGCACCAGTCTACCCCAGGAATTACTAGGAAATCGCTTGATTGAGCTTGGAGGCACTCGTCTTGTGTGCCGGGAGATTCCAGTTACCTCTCCCAACACTTGCGTCAAGCAGCGAGCCTAGGCCTTTTGGAAGCGAAAGGTAGCGTTAGGCAGGATGTAGGGTTACAGGCCATAAGCTCAACTCTCAGAAGTGTGTATGCATGGGAGGCAGATGTCTGCTACCCACTCGGACATGGGAGTTGGAACCTAGCTACACTCCTATTGAAGAAGGATGTTGGAAATCGCTGTATTCAACTCAGATACACGGGACTTCAGGCCCAATGCTTACACATGCTTTTCCCACAACCTATCCCAGCCACTAACATAAGGAGGTTAGCAGGTACGTCTACAGTCAGGCAGGATGCGGGAGGGTTCTGCCCTGTCCTCAGCTCTCACAGGGAAGCATGCCTAGAAGCCAGCTCTCAACTAGCTGCATTCTTATGACAGTGTGAAGGTAGCAGTATTCTGAGACAGGAGGTTCCCAGATTACCACTCTCCGGCACCTGGAGATACCCTCCAGGTCTGCATTGTTAACTTGCGTCTCAGAGGCCTCTGGCAAAAGTCTCTGGTGAAGACGTGGGAAACTCACTCTGCAGGCAGTGTGGAACTGTGAGGGACTGAGGGTGAGCTCAACTCTCAGCAGTAAGATGATTTTGGACAAGGCGTTCAGCTACCTTCTCACATATGGAACTTAGTATGTAGCACCAGTCTACCCCAGGAATTACTGGGAAATCGCTGGATTGAGCTTGGAGGCACTAGTCTTGTGTGCCGGCAGATTCCAGTTACCTCTCCCAACACTTCGGTGAAGCAGCGAGCCTAGGCCTCTTGGAAGCGAAAGGTAGCTGCAGGCAGGAGGTAGGGTTACAGGCCATAAGCTCAACTCTCAGAAGTGGGTATGCATGGGAGGCAGATGTCTGCTACCCACTCGGACATGCGAGTGGGAACCTAGCTACACTCTGATGAAGAAGGACTTTGGAAATCGCTGTATTCAACTCAGATACACGTGGGTTCAGGCACAACGATTCCACATGCTTTTCTCACAACCTTTCCCTGCCACTAACATGAGGACGTTAGCAGCTCCTTCTACAGTCAAGCAGGATGCGGGAGGGTTGTGCCCTGTCCTTAGCTCTCACAGGGAAGCATGCCTTGAAGCCAGCTGTCAACTAGCTGCATTCTTATGGCAGGGTGAAGGTAGCAGTATTCTGAGACAGGAGGTTCCCAGATTACCACTCTACTGCACCTGGAGATACCCTCCAGGTCTGCATTGTTAACTGGCGTCTCATAGCCTCTGGCAAACGTCTCTGGTGAAGACGTGCGAAACTCACTCTGCAGGCAGTGTGGAACTGTGAGGGACTGAGGGTGAGCTCAACTCTCAGAAGTAAGATGATTTTGGACAAGGCGTTCAGCTACCTTCTCACATATGGAACTTAGTATGTAGCACCAGTCTACCCCAGGAATTACTAGGAAATCGCTTGATTGAGCTTGGAGGCACTCGTCTTGTGTGCCGGGAGATTCCAGTTACCTCTCCCAACACTTGCGTCAAGCAGCGAGCCTAGGCCTTTTGGAAGCGAAAGGTAGCGTTAGGCAGGATGTAGGGTTACAGGCCATAAGCTCAACTCTCAGAAGTGTGTATGCATGGGAGGCAGATGTCTGCTACCCACTCGGACATGGGAGTTGGAACCTAGCTACACTCCTATTGAAGAAGGATGTTGGAAATCGCTGTATTCAACTCAGATACACGGGACTTCAGGCCCAATGCTTACACATGCTTTTCCCACAACCTATCCCAGCCACTAACATAAGGAGGTTAGCAGGTACGTCTACAGTCAGGCAGGATGCGGGAGGGTTCTGCCCTGTCCTCAGCTCTCACAGGGAAGCATGCCTAGAAGCCAGCTCTCAACTAGCTGCATTCTTATGACAGTGTGAAGGTAGCAGTATTCTGAGACAGGAGGTTCCCAGATTACCACTCTCCGGCACCTGGAGATACCGTCCAGGTCTGCATTGTTAACTTGCGTCTCAGAGGCCTCTGGCAAACGTCTCTGGTGAAGACGTGGGAAACTCACTCTGCAGGCAGTGTGGAACTGTGAGGGACTGAGGGTGAGCTCAACTCTCAGCAGTAATATGATTTTGGACAAGGCGTTCAGCTACCTTCTCACATATGGAACTTAGTATGTAGCACCAGTCTACCCCAGGAATTACTGGGAAATCGCTGGATTGAGCTTGGAGGCACTAGTCTTGTGTGCCGGGAGATTCCAGTTACCTCTCCCAACACTTCGGTGAAGCAGCGAGCCTAGGCCTTTTGGAAGCCAAAGGTAGCTGCAGGCAGGAGGTAGGGTTACAGGCCATAAGCTCAACTCTCAGAAGTGGGTATGCATGGGAGGCAGATGTCTGCTACGCACTCGGACATGCGAGTGGGAACCTAGCTACACTCTGATGAAGAAGGACTTTGGAAATCGCTGTATTCAACTCAGATACACGTGGGTTCAGGCACAACGATTCCACATGCTTTTCTCACAACCTTTCCCTGCCACTAACATGAGGACGTTAGCAGCTCGTTCTACAGTCAAGCAGGATGCGGGAGGGTTGTGCCCTGTCCTTAGCTCTCACAGGGAAGCATGCCTTGAAGCCACCTGTCAACTAGCTGCATTCTTATGGCAGGGTGAAGGTAGCAGTATTCTGAGACAGGAGGTTCCCAGATTACCACTCTACTGCACCTGGAGATACCCTCCTGGTCAGCATTGTTAACTGGCGTCTCATAGCCTCTGGCAAACGTCTCTGGTGAAGACGTGCGAAACTCACTCTGCAGGCAGTGTGGAACTGTGAGGGACTGAGGGTGAGCTCAACTCTCAGAAGTAAGATGATTTTGGACAAGGCGTTCAGCTACCTTCTCACATATGGAACTTAGTATGTAGCACCAGTCTACCCCAGGAATTACTAGGAAATCGCTTGATTGAGCTTGGAGGCACTCGTCTTGTGTGCCGGGAGATTCCAGTTACCTCTCCCAACACTTGCGTCAAGCAGCGAGCCTAGGCCTTTTGGAAGCGAAAGGTAGCGTTAGGCAGGATGTAGGGTTACAGGCCATAAGCTCAACTCTCAGAAGTGTGTATGCATGGGAGGCAGATGTCTGCTACCCACTCGGACATGGGAGTTGGAACCTAGCTACACTCCTATTGAAGAAGGATGTTGGAAATCGCTGTATTCAACTCAGATACACGGGACTTCAGGCCCAATGCTTACACATGCTTTTCCCACAACCTATCCCAGCCACTAACATAAGGAGGTTAGCAGGTACGTCTACAGTCAGGCAGGATGCGGGAGGGTTCTGCCCTGTCCTCAGCTCTCACAGGGAAGCATGCCTAGAAGCCAGCTCTCAACTAGCTGCATTCTTATGACAGTGTGAAGGTAGCAGTATTCTGAGACAGGAGG
Organism: Canis lupus baileyi; assembly: GCF_048164855.1. Classification (NCBI taxonomy): domain Eukaryota; kingdom Metazoa; phylum Chordata; class Mammalia; order Carnivora; family Canidae; genus Canis; species Canis lupus. Next base: position 26,774 of record NW_027326606.1, read on the forward strand.
TTCCCAGATTACCACTCTCCGGCACCTGGAGATACCCTCTAGGTCTGCATTGTTAACTTGCGTCTCAGAGGCCTCTGGCAAAAGTCTCTGTTGAAGACGTGGGAAACTCACTCTGCAGGCAGTGTGGAACTGTGAGGGACTGAGGGTGAGCTCAACTCTCAGCAGTAAGATGATTTTGGACAAGGCGTTCAGCTACCTTCTCACATATGGAACTTAGTATGTAGCACCAGTCTACCCCAGGAATTACTGGGAAATCGCTGGATTGAGCTTGGAGGCACTAGTCTTGTGTGCCGGCAGATTCCAGTTACCTATCCCAACACTTCGGTGAAGCAGCGAGCCTAGGCCTTTTGGAAGCGAAAGGTAGCTGCAGGCAGGAGGTAGGGTTACAGGCCATAAGCTCAGCTCTCAGAAGTGGGTATGCATGGGAGGCAGATGTCTGCTACCCACTCGGACATGCGAGTGGGAACCTAGCTACACTCTGATGAAGAAGGACTTTGGAAATCGCTGTATTCAACTCAGATACACGTGGGTTCAGGCACAACGATTCCACATGCTTTTCTCACAATCTTTCCCTGCCACTAACATGAGGACGTTAGAAGCTCCTTCTACAGTCAAGCAGGATGCAGGAGGGTTGTGCCCTGTCCTCAGCTCTCACAGGGAAGCATGCCTTGAAGCCAGCTGTCAACTAGCTGCATTCTTATGGCAGTGTGAAGGTAGCAGGATTCTGAGACAGGAGGTTCCCAGATTACCACTCTACTGCACCTGGAGATACCCTCCAGGTCTGCATTGTTAACTTGCGTCTCAGAAGCCTCTGGCAAACGTCTCTGGTAAGACGTGTGAAACTCACTCTGCAGGCAGTGTGGAACTGTGAGGGACTGAGGGTGAGCTCAACTCTCAGCAGTAATATGATTTTGGACAAGGGGTTCAGCTACCTTCTCACATATGGAACTTAGTATGTAGCACCAGTCTACCCCAGGAATTACTGGGAAATCGCTGGATTGAGCTTGGACGCACTAGTCTTGTGTGCCGGGAGATTCCAGTTACCTCTCCCAACACTTCGGTGAAGCAGCGAGCCTAGGCCTTTTGGAAGCCAAAGGTAGCTGCAGGCAGGAGGTAGGGTTACAGGCCATAAGCTCAACTCTCAGAAGTGGGTATGCATGGGAGGCAGATGTCTGCTACCCACTCGGACATGCGAGTGGGAACCTAGCTACACTCCTATTGAAGAAGGACTTTGGAAATCGCTGTATTCAACTCAGATACACGGGACTTCAGGCCCAATGCTTACACATGCTTTTCCCACAACCTATCCCAGCCACTAACATAAGGAGGTTAGCAGGTACGTCTACAGTCAGGCAGGATGCGGGAGGGTTCTGCCCTGTCCTCAGCTCTCACAGGGAAGCATGCCTAGAAGCCAGCTCTCAACTAGCTGCATTCTTATGGCAGTGTGAAGGTAGCAGGATTCTGAGTAAGGAGGTTCCCAGATTACCACTCTACTGCACCTGGAGATACTCTCCAGGTCTGCATTGTTAACTTGCATCTCAGAAGCCTCTGGCAAACGTCTCTGGTGAAGACGTGGGAAACTCACTCTGCAGGCAGTGTGGAACTGTGAGGGACTGAGGGTGAGCTTAACTCTCAGAAGTAAGATGTTTTTGGACAAGGCTTTCAACTAACTACTCACTTATGGAACTTAGTATGTAGCACCAGTCTACCACAGGAATTACTAGGAAATCGCTGAATTGAGCTTGGAGGCACTCGTCTTGTGTGCCGGGAGATTCCAGTTACCTCTCCCAACACTTGCGTCAAGCAGCGATCCTAGGCCTTTTGGAAGCGAAAGGTAGCGGCAGGCAGGATGTAGGGTTACAGGCCATGAGCTCAACTCTCAGAAGTGTGTATGCATGGGAGGCAGATGTCTGCTACCCACTCGGACATGGGAGTTGGAACCTAGCTACACTCCTATTGAAGAAGGATGTTGGAAATCGCTGTATTCAACTCAGATACACGGGAGTTCAGGCCCAATGCTTACACATGCTTTTCCCACAACCTATCCCAGCCACTAACATAAGGAGGTTAGCAGGTACGTCTACAGTCAGGCAGGATGCGGGAGGGTTCTGCCCTGTCCTCAGCTGTCACAGGGAAGCATGCCTAGAAGCCAGCTCTCAGCTAGCTGCATTCTTATGACAGTGTGAAGGTAGCAGTATTCTGTGTAAGGAGGTTCCCAGATTACCACTCTACTGCACCTGGAGATACCGTCCAGGTCTGCATTGTTAACTTGCGTCTCATAGCCTCTGGCAAACGTCTCTGGTGAAGACGTGCGAAACTCACTCTGTAGGCAGTGTGGAACTGTGAGGGACTGAGGGTGAGCTCAACTCTCAGAAGTAAGATGATTTTGGACAAGGCGTTCAGCTACCTTCTCACATATGGAACTTAGTATGTAGCACCATTCTACCCCAGGAATTACTGGAAAATCGCTGGATTGAGCTTGGAGGCACTCGTCTTGTGTGCCGGGAGATTCCAGTTACCTCTCCCAACACTTCGGTGAAGCAGCGAGCCTAGGCCTTTTGGAAGCGAAATGCAGCTGCAGGCAGGAGGTAGGGTTACAGGCCATAAGCTCAACTCTCAGAAGTGGGTATGCATGGGAGGCAGATGTCTGCTACCCACTCGGACATGCGAGTGGGAACCTAGCTACACTCTGATGAAGAAGGATGTTGGAAATCGCTGTTTTCAACTCAGATACACGGGAGTTCAGGCCCAAGGCTTACACATGCTTTTCCCACAACCTATCCCAGCCACTAACATAAGGAGGTTAGCAGGTACGTCTATAGTCACGCAGGATGCGGGAGGGTTCTGCCCTGTCCTCAGCTCTCACAGGGAAGCATGCCTAGAAGCCAGCTCTCAACTAGCTGCATTCTTATGACAGTGTGAAGGTAGCAGTATTCTGAGTAAGGAGGTTCCCAGATTGCCACTCTCCGGCACCTGGAGATACCGTCCAGGTCTGCATTGTTAACTTGCGTCTCAAAGGCCTCTGGCAAAAGTCTCTGGTGAAGACGTGCGAAACTCACTCTGCAGGCAGTGTGGAACTGTGAGGGACTGAGGGTGAGCTCAACTCTCAGCAGTAAGATGATTTTGGACAAGGCGTTCAACTACCTACTCACGTATGGAACTTAGTATGTAGCACCAGTCTACCCCAGGAATTACTAGGAAATCGCTTGATTGAGCTTGCAGGCACTCGTCTTGTGTGCCGGGAGATTCCAGTTACCTCTCCCAACACTTGCGTCAAGCAGCGAGCCTAGGCCTTTTGGAAGCGAAAGGTAGCGGCAGGCAGGATGTAGGGTTACAGGCCATGAGCTCAACTCTCAGAAGTGTGTATGCATGGGAGGCAGATGTCTGCTACCCACTCGGACATGGGAGTTGGAACCTAGCTACACTCCTATTGAAGAAGGATGTTGGAAATCGCTGTATTCAACTCAGATACACGGGAGTTCAGGCCCAATGCTTACACATGCTTTTCCCACAACCTATCCCAGCCACTAACATAAGGAGGTTAGCAGGTACGTCTACAGTCAGGCAGGATGCGGGAGGGTTCTGCCCTGTCCTCAGCTGTCACAGGGAAGCATGCCTAGAAGCCAGCTCTCAACTAGTTGCATTCTTATGACAGTGTGAAGGTAGCAGTATTCTGTGTAAGGAGGTTCCCAGATTACCACTCTACTGCACCTGGAGATACCGTCCAGGTCTGCATTGTTAACTTGCGTCTCATAGCCTCTGGCAAACGTCTCTGGTGAAGACGTGCGAAACTCACTCTGTAGGCAGTGTGGAACTGTGAGGGACTGAGGGTGAGCTCAACTGTCACCAGTAAGATGATTTTGGACAAGGCGTTCAGCTACCTTCTCACATATGGAACTTAGTATGTAGCACCAATCTACCCCAGGAATTACTGGGAAATCGCTGGATTGAGCTTGGAGGCACTCGTCTTTTGTGCCGGGAGATTCCAGTTACCTCTCCCAACACTTCGGTGAAGCAGCGAGCCTAGGCCTTTTGGAAGCGAAAGGTAGCGGCAGGCAGGATGTAGGGTTACAGGCCATGAGCTCAACTCTCAGAAGTGTGTATGCATGGGAGGCAGATGTCTGCTACCCACTCGGACATGGGAGTTGGAACCTAGCTACACTCCTATTGAAGAAGGATGTTGGAAATCGCTGTATTCAACTCAGATACACGGGACTTCAGGCCCAATGCTTACACATGCTTTTCCCACAACCTATCCCAGCCACTAACATAAGGAGGTTAGCAGGTACGTCTACAGTCAGGCAGGATGCGGGAGGGTTCTGCCCTGTCCTCAGCTCTCACAGGGAAGCATGCCTAGAAGCCAGCTCTCAACTAGCTGCATTCTTATGACAGTGTGAAGGTAGCAGTATTCTGAGACAGGAGGTTCCCAGATTACCACTCTAAGGCACCTGGAGATACCGTCCAGGTCTGCATTGTTAACTTGCGTCTCAGAGGCCTCTGGCAAAAGTCTCTGGTGAAGACGTGGGAAACTCACTCTGCAGGCAGTGTGGAACTGTGAGGGACTGAGGGTGAGCTCAACTCTCAGCAGTAATATGATTTTGGACAAGGCGTTCAGCTACCTTCTCACATATGGAACTTAGTATGTAGCACCAGTCTACCCCAGGAATTACTGGGAAATCGCTGGATTGAGCTTGGACGCACTAGTCTTGTGTGCCGGGAGATTCCAGTTACCTCTCCCAACACTTCGGTGAAGCAGCGAGCCTAGGCCTTTTGGAAGCCAAAGGTAGCTGCAGGCAGGAGGTAGGGTTACAGGCCATAAGCTCAACTCTCAGAAGTGGGTATGCATGGGAGGCAGATGTCTGCTACCCACTCGGACATGCGAGTGGGAACCTAGCTACACTCCTATTGAAGAAGGACTTTGGAAATCGCTGTATTCAACTCAGATACACGGGACTTCAGGCCCAATGCTTACACATGCTTTTCCCACAACCTATCCCAGCCACTAACATAAGGAGGTTAGCAGGTACGTCTACAGTCAGGCAGGATGCGGGAGGGTTCTGCCCTGTCCTCAGCTCTCACAGGGAAGCATGCCTAGAAGCCAGCTCTCAACTAGTTGCATTCTTATGACAGTGTGAAGGTAGCAGTATTCTGAGACAGGAGGTTCCTAGATTACCACTCTACTGCACCTGGAGATACCCTCCAGGTCTGCATTGTTAACTTGCGTCTCATAGCCTCTGGCAAACGTCTCTGGTGAAGACGTGCGAAACTCACTCTGCAGGCAGTGTGGAACTGTGAGGGACTGAGGGTGAGCTCAACTCTCAGCAGTAAGATGATTTTGGACAAGGCGTTCAGCTACCTTCTCACATATGGAACGTAGTATGTAGCACCATTCTACCCCAGGAATTACTGGGAAATCGCTGGATTGAGCTTGGAGGCACTAGTCTTGTGTGCCGGCAAATTCCAGTTACCTCTCCCAACACTTCGGTGAAGCAGCGAGCCTAGGCCTTTTGGAAGCGAAAGGTAGCTGCAGGCAGGAGGTAGGGTTACAGGCCATAAGCTCAGCTCTCAGAAGAAGGTATGCATGGGAGGCAGATGTCTGCTACCCACTCGGACATGCGAGTGGGAACCTAGCTACACTCTGATGAAGAAGGACTTTGGAAATCGCTGTATTCAACTCAGATACACGTGGGTTCAGGCACAACGATTCCACATGCTTTTCTCACAACCTTTCCCTGCCACTAACATGAGGACGTTAGCAGCTCCTTCTACAGTCAAGCAGGATGCGGGAGGTTTGTGCCCTGTCCTCAGCTCTCACAGGGAAGCATGCCTAGAAGCCAGCTCTCAACTAGCTGCATTCTTATGACAGTGTGAAGGTAGCAGTATTCTGAGTAAGGAGGTTCCCAGATTGCCACTCTCCGCAACCTGGAGATACCGTCCAAGTCTGCATTGTTAACTTGCGTCTCAGAGGCCTCTGGCAAACGTCTCTGGTGAAGACGTGGGAAACTCACTCTGCAGGCAGTGTGGAACTGTGAGGGACTGAGGGTGAGCTCAACTGTCAGCAGTAAGATGATTTTGGAGAAGGCGTTCAGCTACCTTCTCACATATGGAACTTAGTATGTAGCACCAATCTACCCCAGGAATTACTGGGAAATCGCTGGATTGAGCTTGGAGGCACTCGTCTTTTGTGCCGGGAGATTCCAGTTACCTCTCCCAACACTTCGGTGAAGCAGCGAGCCTAGGCCTTTTGGAAGCGAAATGCAGCTGCAGGCAGGAGGTAGGGTTACAGGCCATAAGCTCAACTCTCAGAAGTGGGTATGCATGGGAGGCAGATGTCTGCTACCCACTCGGACATGGGAGTTGGAACCTAGCTACACTCTGATGAAGAAGGATGTTGGAAATCGCTGTTTTCAACTCAGATACACGGGAGTTCAGGCCCAATGCTTACACATGCTTTTCCCACAACCTATCCCAGCCCCTAAAATAAGGAGGTAAGCAGGTACGTCTACAGTCAGGCAGGATGCGGGAGGGTTCTGCCCTGTCCTCAGCTCTCACAGGGAAGCATGCCTTGAAGCCAGCTGTCAACTAGCTGCATTCTTATGGCATGGTGAAGGTAGCAGTATTCTGAGACAGGAGGTTCCCAGATTACCACTCTACTGCACCTGGAGATACCCTCCAGTTCTGAATTGTTAACTTGCGTCTCAGAAGCCTCTGGCAAACGTCTCTGGTGAAGACGTGCGAAACTCACTCTGCAGGCAGTGTGGAACTGTGAGGGACTGAGGGTCAGCTCAACTCTCAGCAGTAAGATGATTTTGGACAAGGCGTTCAGCTAAGTTCTCACATATGGAACTTAGTATGTAGCACCACTCTACCACAGGAATTACTAGGAAATCGCTGGATTGAGCTTGGAGGCACTCGTCTTGTGTGCCGGGAGATTCCAATTACCTCTCCCAACGCTTGCGTCAAGCAGCGAGCCTAGGCCTTTTGGAAGCGAAATGTAGCTGCAGGCAGGATGTAGGGTTACAGGCCATGAGCTCAACTCTCAGAAGTGTGTATGCATGGGAGGCAGATGTCTGCTACCCACTCGGACATGGGAGTTGGAACCTAGCTACACTCCTATTGAAGAAGGATGTTGCAAATCGCTGTATTCAACTCAGCTACACGGGAGTTCAGGCCCAATGCTTACACATGCTTTTCCCACAACGTATCCCAGCCACTAACATAAGGAGGTTAGCAGGTACATCTACAGTCAGGCAGGATGCGGGAGGGTTCTGCGCTCTCAACTCTCACAGGGAAGCATGCCTAGAAGCCAGCTCTCAACTAGCTGCATTCTTATGACAGTGTGAAGGTAGCAGTATTCTGAGTAAGGAGGTTCCCAGATTGCCACTCTCCGGCACCTGGAGATACCCTCCAGGTCTGCATTGTTACCTTGCGTCTCAGAGGCCTCTGGCAAAAGTCTCTGGTGAAGACGTGGGAAACTCACTCTGCAGGCAGTGTGGAACTGTGAGGGACTGAGGGTGAGCTCAACTCTCAGCAGTAAGATGATTTTGGACAAGGCGTTCAGCTACCTTCTCACATATGGAACTTAGTATGTAGCACCAGTCTACCCCAGGAATTACTGGGAAATCGCTGGATTGAGCTTGGAGGCACTCGTCTTGTGTGCCGGGAGATTCCAGTTACCTCTCCCAACACTTCGGTGAAGCAGCGAGCCTAGGCCATTTGGAAGCGAAATGTAGCTGCAGGCAGGAGGTAGGGTTACAGGCCATAAGCTCAACTCTCAGAAGTGGGTATGCATGGGAGGCAGATGTTTGCTACCCACTCGGACATGCGAGTGGGAACCTAGCTACACTCTGATGAAGAAGGACTTTGGAAATCGCTGTATTCAACTCAGATACACGTGGGTTCAGGCACAACGATTCCACATGCTTTTCTCACAACCTTTCCCTGTCACTAACATGAGGACGTTAGCAGCTCCTTCTACAGTCAGGTAGGATGCGGGAGGGTTCTGCCCTGTCCTCAGCACTCACAGGGAAGCATGCCTAGAAGCCACCTGTCAACTAGCTGCATTCTTATGGCAGGGTGAAGGTAGCAGTATTCTGAGTAAGGAGGTTCCCAGATTACCACTCTACTGCACCTGGAGATACCCTCCAGGTCTGCATTGTTAACTTGCGTCTCAGAAGCCTCTGGCAAACGTCTCTGGTGAAGACGTGCGAAACTCACTCTGCAGGCAGTGTGGAACTGTGAGCGACTGAGGGTGAGCTCAACTCTCAGCAGTAAGATGATTTTGGACAAGGCGTTCAGCTACCTTCTCACATTTGGAACTTAGTATGTAGCACCAGTCTAACCCAGGAATTACTGGGAAATCGCTTGATTGAGCTTGGAGGCACTAGTCTTGTGTGCCGGGAGATTCCAGTTACCTCTCCCAACACTTCAGTGAAGCAGCGAGCCTAGGCCTTTTGGAAGCGAAAGGTAGCTGCAGGCAGGAGGTAGGGTTACAGGCCATAAGCTCAACTCTCACAAGTGGGTATGCATGGGAGGCAGATGTCTGCTACCCACTCGGACATGCGAGTGGGAACCTAGCTACACTCTGATGAAGAAGGACTTTGGAAATCGCTGTATTCAACTCAGATACACGTGGGTTCAGGCACAACGATTCCACATGCTTTTCTCACAACCTTTCCCTGCCACTAACATGAGGACGTTAGCAGCTCCTTCTACAGTCAAGCAGGATGCGGGAGGGTTGTGCCCTGTCCTTAGCTCTCACAGGGAAGCATGCCTTGAAGCCAGCTGTCAACTACCTGCATTCTTATGGCAGGGTGAAGGTAGCAGTATTCTGAGACAGGAGGTTCCCAGATTACCACTCTACTGCACCTGGAGAAACCCTCCAGGTCTGCATTAACTTGCGTCTCATAGCCTCTGGCAAACGTCTCTGGTGAAGACGGGCGAAACTCACTCTGCAGGCAGTGTGGAACTGTGAGGGACTGAGGCTCAGCTCAACTCTCAGCAGTAAGATGATTTTGGACAAGGCGTTCAGCTACCTTCTCACATATGGAACTTAGTATGTAGCACCAGTCTACCCCAGGAATTACTGGGAAATCGCTGGATTGAGCTTGGAGGCACTCGTCTTGTGTGCCGGGAGATTCCAATTACCTCTCCCAACACTTGCGTAAAGCAGCGAGCCTAGGCCTTTTGGAAGCGAAAGGTAGCGACAGGCCGGATGTAGGGTTACAGGCCATGAGCTCAACTCTCAGAAGTGTGTATGCATGGGAGGCAGATGTCTGCTACCCACTCGGACATGGGAGTTGGAACCTAGCTACACTCCTATTGAAGAAGGATGTTGGAAATCGCTGTATTCAACTCAGATACACGGGAGTTCAGGCCCAATGCTTACACATGCTTTTCCCACAACATATCCCAGCCACTAACATAAGGAGGTTAGCAGGTACGTCTACAGTCAGGCAGGATGCGGGAAGGTTCTGCCCTGTCCTCAGCTCTCACAGGGAAGCATGCCTAGAAGCCAGCTCTCAACTAGCTGCATTCTTATGACAGTGTGAAGGTAGCAGTATTCTGAGACAGGAGGTTCCCAGATTAACACTCTACTACACCTGGAGATACCCTCCAGGTCTACATTGTTAACTTGCGTCTCATAGCCTCTGGCAAACGTCTCTGGTGAAGACGTGCGAAACTCACTCTGCAGGCAGTGTGGAACTGTGAGGGACTGAGGGTGAGCTCAACTCTCAGCAGTAAGATGATTTTGGACAAGGCGTTCAGCTACCTTCTCACATATGGAACTTAGTATGTAGCACCAGTCTACCCCAGGAATTACTGGGAAATCGCTGGATTGAGCTTGGAGGCACTAGTCTTGTGTGCCGGCAGATTCCAGTTACCTCTCCCAACACTTCGGTGAAGCAGCGAGCCTAGGCCTTTTGGAAGCGAAAGGTAGCTGCAGGCAGGAGGTAGGGTTACAGGCCATAAGCTCAGCTCTCAGAAGTGGGTATGCATGGGAGGCAGATGTCTGCTACCCACTCGGACATGCGAGTGGGAACCTAGCTACACTCTGATGAAGAAGGACTTTGGAAATCGCTGTATTCAACTCAGATACACGTGGGTTCAGGCACAACGATTCCACATGCTTTTCTCACAATCTTTCCCTGCCACTAACATGAGGACGTTAGAAGCTCCTCCTACAGTCAAGCAGGATGCGGGAGGGTTGTGCCCTGTCCTCAGCTCTCACAGGGAAGCATGCCTTGAAGCCAGCTGTCAACTAGCTGCATTCTTATGGCAGTGTGAAGGTAGCAGGATTCTGAGACAGGAGGTTCCCAGATTACCACTCTACTGCACCTGGAGATACCCTCCAGGTCTGCATTGTTAACTTGCGTCTCAGAAGCCTCTGGCAAACGTCTCTGGTAAGACTTGTGAAACTCACTCTGCAGGCAGTGTGGAACTGTGAGGGGCTGAGGGTGAGCTCAACTCTCAGAAGTAAGATGTTTTTGGACAAGGTGTTCAAGTACCTACTCACGTATGGAACTTAGTATGTAGCACCAGTCTACCACAGGAATTACTAGGAAATCGCTTGATTGAGCTTGGAAGCACTCGTCTTGTGTGCCGGGAGATTCCAATTACCTCTCCCAACACTTGCGTCAAGCAGCGAGCCTAGGCCTTTTGGAAGCGAAAGGTAGCTGCAGGCAGGATGTAGGGTTACTGGCCATAAGCTCAACTCTCAGAAGTGTGTATGCATGGGAGGCAGATGTCTGCTACACACTAGGACATGGGAGTTGGAACCTAGCTACACTCCTATTGAAGGAGTTGGAAATCGCTGTATTCAACTCAGATACACGGGAGTTCAGGCCCAATGCTTACACATGCTTTTCCCACAACCTATCCCAGCCACTAACATGAGGATGTTAGCAGGTACGTCTACAGTCAGGCAGGATGCGGGAGAGTTCTGCCCTGTCCTCAGCTCTCACAGGGAAGCATGCCTAGAAGCCAGCTCTCAACTAGCTGCATTCTTATGGCAGTGTGAAGGTAGCAGGATTCTGAGTAAGGAGGTTCCCAGATTACCACTCTACTGCACCTGGAGATACTCTGCAGGTCTGCATTGTTAACTTGCGTCTCAGAAGCCTCTGGCAAACGTCTCTGGTGAAGACGTGCGAAACTCACTCTGCAGGCAGTGTGGAACTGTGAGGGACTGAGGGTGAGCTCAACTCTCAGAAGTAAGATGTTTTTGGACAAGGCGTTCAACTACCTACTCACGTATGGAACTTAGTATGTAGCACCAGTCTACCACAGGAATTACTAGGAAATCGCTTGATTGAGCTTGCAGGCACTCGTCTTGTGTGCCGGGAGATTCCAGTTACCTCTCCCAACACTTGCGTCAAGCAGCGAGCCTAGGCCTTTTGGAAGCGAAAGGTAGCGGCAGGCAGGATGTAGGGTTACAGGCCATGAGCTCAACTCTCAGAAGTGTGTATGCATGGGAGGCAGATGTCTGCTACCCACTCGGACATGGGAGTTGGAACCTAGCTACACTCCTATTGAAGAAGGATGTTGGAAATCGCTGTATTCAACTCAGATACACGGGAGTTCAGGCCCAATGCTTACACATGCTTTTCCCACAGCCTATCCCAGCCACTAACATAAGGAGGTTAGCAGGTACGTCTACAGTCAGGCAGGATGCGGGAGGGTTCTGCCCTGTCCTCAGCTGTCACAGGGAAGCATGCCTAGAAGCCAGCTCTCAACTAGCTGCATTCTTATGACAGTGTGAAGGTAGCAGTATTCTGTGTAAGGAGGTTCCCAGATTACCACTCTACTGCACCTGGAGATACCGTCCAGGTCTGCATTGTTAACTTGCGTCTCATAGCCTCTGGCAAACGTCTCTGGTTAAGACGTGCGAAACTCACTCTATAGGCAGTGTGGAACTGTGAGGGACTGAGGGTGAGCTCAACTGTCAGCAGTAAGATGATTTTGGACAAGGCGTTCAGCTACCTTCTCACATATGGAACTTAGTATGTAGCACCAATCTACCCCAGGAATTACTGGGAAATCGCTGGATTGAGCTTGGAGGCACTCGTCTTTTGTGCCGGGAGATTCCAGTTACCTCTCCCAACACTTCGGTGAAGCAGCGAGCCTAGGTCTTTTGGAAGCGAAATGCAGCTGCAGGCAGGAGGTAGGGTTACAGGCCATAAGCTCAACTCTCAGAAGTGGGTATGCATGGGAGGCAGATGTCTGCTACCCACTCGGACATTCGAGTGGGAACCTAGCTACACTCTGATGAAGAAGGATGTTGGAAATCGCTGTTTTCAACTCAGATACACGGGAGTTCAGGCCCAATGCTTACACATGCTTTTCCCACAACCTATCCCAGCCACTAACATGAGGATGTTAGCAGGTACGTCTACAGTCAGGCAGGATGCGGGAGAGTTCTGCCCTGTCCTCAGCTCTCACAGGGAAGCATGCCTAGAAGCCAGCTCTCAACTAGCTGCATTCTTATGGCAGTGTGAAGGTAGCAGGATTCTGAGTAAGGAGGTTCCCAGATTACCACTCTACTGCACCTGGAGATACTCTCCAGGTCTGCATTGTTAACTTGCGTCTCAGAAGCCTCTGGCAAACGTCTCTGGTGAAGACGTGGGAAACTCACTCTGCAGGCAGTGTGGAACTGTGAGGGACTGAGGGTGAGCTTAACTGTCAGAAGTAAGATGTTTTTGGACAAGGCGTTCAACTAACTACTCACTTATGGAACTTAGTATGTAGCACCAGTCTACCACAGGAATTACTAGGAAATCGCTGAATTGAGCTTGGAGGCACTCGTCTTGTGTGCCGGGAGATTCCAGTTACCTCTCCCAACACTTGCGTCAAGCAGCGATCCTAGGCCTTTTGGAAGCGAAAGGTAGCGGCAGGCAGGATGTAGGGTTACAGGCCATGAGCTCAACTCTGAGAAGTGTGTATGCATGGGAGGCAGATGTCTGCTACCCACTCGGACATGGGAGTTGGAACCTAGCTACACTCCTATTGAAGAAGGATGTTGGAAATCGCTGTATTCAACTCAGATACACGGGAGTTCAGGCCCAATGCTTACACATGCTTTTCCCACAACCTATCCCAGCCACTAACATAAGGAGGTTAGCAGGTACGTCTACAGTCAGGCAGGATGCGGGAGGGTTCTGCCCTGTCCTCAGCTGTCACAGGGAAGCATGCCTAGAAGCCAGCTCTCAACTAGCTGCATTCTTATGACAGTGTGAAGGTAGCAGTATTCTGTGTAAGGAGGTTCCCAGATTACCACTCTACTGCACCTGGAGATACCGTCCAGGTCTGCATTGTTAACTTGCGTCTCATAGCCTCTGGCAAACGTCTCTGGTGAAGACGTGCGAAACTCACTCTGTAGGGAGTGTGGAACTGTGAGGGACTGAGGGTGAGCTCAACTCTCAGAAGTAAGATGATTTTGGACAAGGCGTTCAGCTACCTTCTCACATATGGAACTTAGTATGTAGCACCATTCTACCCCAGGAATTACTGGAAAATCGCTGGATTGAGCTTGGAGGCCCTCGTCTTGTGTGCCGGGAGATTCCGGTTACCTCTCCCAACACTTCGGTGAAGCAGCGAGCCTAGGCCTTTTGGAAGCGAAAGGTAGCTGCAGGCAGGAGGTAGGGTTACAGGCCATAAGCTCAACTAACAGAAGTGGGTATGCATGGGAGGCAGATGTCTGCTACCCACTCGGACATGCGAGTGGGAACCTAGCTACACTCTGATGAAGAAGGACTTTGGAAATCGCTGTATTCAACTCAGATACACGTGGGTTCAGGCACAACGATTCCACATGCTTTTCTCACAACCTTTCCCTGCCACTAACCTGTGGACGTTAGCAGCTCCTTCTACAGTCAAGCAGGATGCGGGAGGGTTCTGCCCTGTCCTCAGCTCTCACAGGGAAGCATGCCTAGAAGCCAGCTCTCAACTAGCTGCATTCTTATGACAGTGTGAAGGTAGCAGTATTCTGAGTAAGGAGGTTCCCAGATTGCCACTCTCCGCAACCTGGAGATACCGTCCAAGTCTGCATTGTTAACTTGCGTCTCAGAGGCCTCTGGCAAAAGTCTCTGGTGAAGACGTGGGAAACTCACTCTGCAGGCAGTGTGGAACTGTGAGGGACTGAGGGTGAGCTCAACTGTCAGCAGTAAGATGATTTTGGACAAGGCGTTCAGCTACCTTCTCACATATGGAACTTAGTATGTAGCACCAATCTACCCCAGGAATTACTGGGAAATCGCTGGATTGAGCTTGGAGGCACTCGTCTTTTGTGCCGGGAGATTCCAGTTACCTCTCCCAACACTTCGGTGAAGCAGCGAGCCTAGGCCTTTTGGAAGCGAAATGCAGCTGCAGGCAGGAGGTAGGGTTACAGGCCATAAGCTCAACTCTCAGAAGTGGGTATGCATGGGAGGCAGATGTCTGCTACCCACTCGGACATGCGAGTGGGAACCTAGCTACACTCTGATGAAGAAGGATGTTGGAAATCGCTGTTTTCAACTCAGATACACGGGAGTTCAGGCCCAATGCTTACACATGCTTTTCCCACAACCTATCCCAGCCACTAACATAAGGAGGTTAGCAGGTACGTCTACAGTCAGGCAGGATGCGGGAGGGTTCTGCCCTGTCCTCAGCTGTCACAGGGAAGCATGCCTAGAAGCCAGCTCTCAACTAGCTGCATTCTTATGACAGTGTGAAGGTAGCAGTATTCTGAGTAAGGAGGTTCCCAGATTGCCACTCTCCGGCACCTGGAGATACCGTCCAGGTCTGCATTGTTAACTTGCGTCTCAAAGGCCTCTGGCAAAAGTCTCTGGTGAAGACGTGGGAAACTCACTCTGCAGGCAGTGTGGAACTGTGAGGGACTGAGGGTGAGCTCAACTCTCAGCAGTAAGATGATTTTGGACAAGGCGTTCAGCTACCTTCTCACATATGGAATTTAGTATGTAGCACCAGTCTACCCAGGAATTACTGGGAAATCGCTGGATTGAGCTTGGAGGCACTAGTCTTGTGTGCCGGCAGATTCCAGTTACCTCTCCCAACACTTCGGTGAAGCAGCGAGCCTAGGCCTTTTGGAAGCGAAAGGTAGCTGCAGGCAGGAGGTAGGGTTACAGGCCATAAGCTCAACTCTCAGAAGTGGGTATGCATGGGAGGCAGATGTCTGCTACCCACTCGGACATGCGAGTGGGAACCTAGCTACACTCTGATGAAGAAGGACTTTGGAAATCGCTGTATTCAACTCAGATACACGTGGGTTCAGGCACAACGATTCCACATGCTTTTCTCACAACGTTTCCCTGCCACTAAACTGAGGACGTTAGCAGCTCCTTCTACAGTCAAGCAGGATGCGGGAGGGTTCTGCCCTGTCCTCAGCTCTCACAGGGAAGCATGCCTAGAAGCCAGCTCTCAACTAGCTGCATTCTTATGACAGTGTGAAGGTAGCAGTATTCTGAGTAAGGAGGTTCCCAGATTGCCACTCTCCGCAACCTGGAGATACCGTCCAAGTCTGCATTGTTAACTTGCGTCTCAGAGGCCTCTGGCAAAAGTCTCTGGTGAAGACGTGGGAAACTCACTCTGCAGGCAGTGTGGAACTGTGAGGGACTGAGGGTGAGCTCAACTCTCAGCAGTAAGATGATTTTGGACAAGGCGTTCAGCTACCTTCTCACATATGGAACTTAGTATGTAGCACCAATCTACCCCAGGAATTACTGGGAAATCGCTGGATTGAGCTTGGAGGCACTCGTCTTTTGTGCCGGGAGATTCCAGTTACCTCTCCCAACACTTCGGTGAAGCAGCGAGCCTAGGCCTTTTGGAAGCGAAATGCAGCTGCAGGCAGGAGGTAGGGTTACAGGCCATAAGCTCAACTCTCAGAAGTGGGTATGCATGGGAGGCAGATGTCTGCTACCCACTCGGACATGGGAGTTGGAACCTAGCTACACTCTGATGAAGAAGGATGTTGGAAATCGCTGTTTTCAACTCAGATACACGGGAGTTCAGGCCCAATGCTTACACATGCTTTTCCCACAACCTATCCCAGCCCCTAAAATAAGGAGGTAAGCAGGTACGTCTACAGTCAGGCAGGATGCGGGAGGGTTCTGCCCTGTCCTCAGCTCTCACAGGGAAGCATGCCTTGAAGCCAGCTGTCAACTAGCTGCATTCTTATGGCATGGTGAAGGTAGCAGTATTCTGAGACAGGAGGTTCCCAGATTACCACTCTACTGCACCTGGAGATACCCTCCAGTTCTGAATTGTTAACTTGCGTCTCAGAAGCCTCTGGCAAACGTCTCTGGTGAAGACGTGCGAAACTCACTCTGCAGGCAGTGTGGAACTGTGAGGGACTGAGGGTCAGCTCAACTCTCAGCAGTAAGATGATTTTGGACAAGGCGTTCAGCTAAGTTCTCACATATGGAACTTAGTATGTAGCACCACTCTACCACAGGAATTACTAGGAAATCGCTGGATTGAGCTTGGAGGCACTCGTCTTGTGTGCCGGGAGATTCCAGTTACCTCTCCCAACACTTCGGTGAAGCAGCGAGCCTAGGCCTTTTGGAAGCGAAATGTAGCTGCAGGCAGGATGTAGGGTTACAGGCCATGAGCTCAACTCTCAGAAGTGGGTATGCATGGGAGGCAGATGTCTGCTACCCACTCGGACATGCGAGTGGGAACCTAGCTACACTCTGATGAAGAAGGATGTTGGAAATCGCTGTTTTCAACTCAGATACACGGGAGTTCAGGCCCAATGCTTACACATGCTTTTCCCACAACCTATCCCAGCCACTAACATAAGGAGGTTAGCAGGTACGTCTACAGTCAGGCAGGATGCGGGAGGGTTCTGCCCTGTCCTCAGCTGTCACAGGGAAGCATGCCTAGAAGCCAGCTCTCAACTAGCTGCATTCTTATGACAGTGTGAAGGTAGCAGTATTCTGAGTAAGGAGGTTCCCAGATTGCCACTCTCCGGCACCTGGAGATACCGTCCAGGTCTGCATTGTTAACTTGCGTCTCAAAGGCCTCTGGCAAAAGTCTCTGGTGAAGACGTGGGAAACTCACTCTGCAGGCAGTGTGGAACTGTGAGGGACTGAGGGTGAGCTCAACTCTCAGCAGTAAGATGATTTTGGACAAGGCGTTCAGCTACCTTCTCACATATGGAATTTAGTATGTAGCACCAGTCTACCCAGGAATTACTGGGAAATCGCTGGATTGAGCTTGGAGGCACTAGTCTTGTGTGCCGGCAGATTCCAGTTACCTCTCCCAACACTTCGGTGAAGCAGCGAGCCTAGGCCTTTTGGAAGCGAAAGGTAGCTGCAGGCAGGAGGTAGGGTTACAGGCCATAAGCTCAACTCTCAGAAGTGGGTATGCATGGGAGGCAGATGTCTGCTACCCACTCGGACATGCGAGTGGGAACCTAGCTACACTCTGATGAAGAAGGACTTTGGAAATCGCTGTATTCAACTCAGATACACGTGGGTTCAGGCACAACGATTCCACATGCTTTTCTCACAACGTTTCCCTGCCACTAAACTGAGGACGTTAGCAGCTCCTTCTACAGTCAAGCAGGATGCGGGAGGGTTCTGCCCTGTCCTCAGCTCTCACAGGGAAGCATGCCTAGAAGCCAGCTCTCAACTAGCTGCATTCTTATGACAGTGTGAAGGTAGCAGTATTCTGAGTAAGGAGGTTCCCAGATTGCCACTCTCCGCAACCTGGAGATACCGTCCAAGTCTGCATTGTTAACTTGCGTCTCAGAGGCCTCTGGCAAAAGTCTCTGGTGAAGACGTGGGAAACTCACTCTGCAGGCAGTGTGGAACTGTGAGGGACTGAGGGTGAGCTCAACTCTCAGCAGTAAGATGATTTTGGACAAGGCGTTCAGCTACCTTCTCACATATGGAACTTAGTATGTAGCACCAATCTACCCCAGGAATTACTGGGAAATCGCTGGATTGAGCTTGGAGGCACTCGTCTTTTGTGCCGGGAGATTCCAGTTACCTCTCCCAACACTTCGGTGAAGCAGCGAGCCTAGGCCTTTTGGAAGCGAAATGCAGCTGCAGGCAGGAGGTAGGGTTACAGGCCATAAGCTCAACTCTCAGAAGTGGGTATGCATGGGAGGCAGATGTCTGCTACCCACTCGGACATGGGAGTTGGAACCTAGCTACACTCTGATGAAGAAGGATGTTGGAAATCGCTGTTTTCAACTCAGATACACGGGAGTTCAGGCCCAATGCTTACACATGCTTTTCCCACAACCTATCCCAGCCCCTAAAATAAGGAGGTAAGCAGGTACGTCTACAGTCAGGCAGGATGCGGGAGGGTTCTGCCCTGTCCTCAGCTCTCACAGGGAAGCATGCCTTGAAGCCAGCTGTCAACTAGCTGCATTCTTATGGCATGGTGAAGGTAGCAGTATTCTGAGACAGGAGGTTCCCAGATTACCACTCTACTGCACCTGGAGATACCCTCCAGTTCTGAATTGTTAACTTGCGTCTCAGAAGCCTCTGGCAAACGTCTCTGGTGAAGACGTGCGAAACTCACTCTGCAGGCAGTGTGGAACTGTGAGGGACTGAGGGTCAGCTCAACTCTCAGCAGTAAGATGATTTTGGACAAGGCGTTCAGCTAAGTTCTCACATATGGAACTTAGTATGTAGCACCACTCTACCACAGGAATTACTAGGAAATCGCTGGATTGAGCTTGGAGGCACTCGTCTTGTGTGCCGGGAGATTCCAATTACCTCTCCCAACGCTTGCGTCAAGCAGCGAGCCTAGGCCTTTTGGAAGCGAAATGTAGCTGCAGGCAGGATGTAGGGTTACAGGCCATGAGCTCAACTCTCAGAAGTGTGTATGCATGGGAGGCAGATGTCTGCTACCCACTCGGACATGGGAGTTGGAACCTAGCTACACTCCTATTGAAGAAGGATGTTGCAAATCGCTGTATTCAACTCAGCTACACGGGAGTTCAGGCCCAATGCTTACACATGCTTTTCCCACAACCTATCCCAGCCACTAACATAAGGAGGTTAGCAGGTACATCTACAGTCAGGCAGGATGCGGGAGGGTTCTGCGCTCTCAACTCTCACAGGGAAGCATGCCTAGAAGCCAGCTCTCAACTAGCTGCATTCTTATGACAGTGTGAAGGTAGCAGTATTCTGAGTAAGGAGGTTCCCAGATTGCCACTCTCCGGCACCTGGAGATACCCTCCAGGTCTGCATTGTTACCTTGCGTCTCAGAGGCCTCTGGCAAAAGTCTCTGGTGAAGACGTGGGAAACTCACTCTGCAGGCAGTGTGGAACTGTGAGGGACTGAGGGTGAGCTCAACTCTCAGCAGTAAGATGATTTTGGACAAGGCGTTCAGCTACCTTCTCACATATGGAACTTAGTATGTAGCACCAGTCTACCCCAGGAATTACTGGGAAATCGCTGGATTGAGCTTGGAGGCACTCGTCTTGTGTGCCGGGAGATTCCAGTTACCTCTCCCAACACTTCGGTGAAGCAGCGAGCCTAGGCCATTTGGAAGCGAAATGTAGCTGCAGGCAGGAGGTAGGGTTACAGGCCATAAGCTCAACTCTCAGAAGTGGGTATGCATGGGAGGCAGATGTTTGCTACCCACTCGGACATGCGAGTGGGAACCTAGCTACACTCTGATGAAGAAGGACTTTGGAAATCGCTGTATTCAACTCAGATACACGTGGGTTCAGGCACAACGATTCCACATGCTTTTCTCACAACCTTTCCCTGTCACTAACATGAGGACGTTAGCAGCTCCTTCTACAGTCAGGTAGGATGCGGGAGGGTTCTGCCCTGTCCTCAGCACTCACAGGGAAGCATGCCTTGAAGCCACCTGTCAACTAGCTGCATTCTTATGGCAGGGTGAAGGTAGCAGTATTCTGAGTAAGGAGGTTCCCAGATTACCACTCTACTGCACCTGGAGATACCCTCCAGGTCTGCATTGTTAACTTGCGTCTCAGAAGCCTCTGGCAAACGTCTCTGGTGAAGACGTGCGAAACTCACTCTGCAGGCAGTGTGGAACTGTGAGCGACTGAGGGTGAGCTCAACTCTCAGCAGTAAGATGATTTTGGACAAGGCGTTCAGCTACCTTCTCACATTTGGAACTTAGTATGTAGCACCAGTCTACCCCAGGAATTACTGGGAAATCGCTTGATTGAGCTTGGAGGCACTAGTCTTGTGTGCCGGGAGATTCCAGTTACCTCTCCCAACACTTCAGTGAAGCAGCGAGCCTAGGCCTTTTGGAAGCGAAAGGTAGCTGCAGGCAGGAGGTAGGGTTACAGGCCATAAGCTCAACTCTCACAAGTGGGTATGCATGGGAGGCAGATGTCTGCTACCCACTCGGACATGCGAGTGGGAACCTAGCTACACTCTGATGAAGAAGGACTTTGGAAATCGCTGTATTCAACTCAGATACACGTGGGTTCAGGCACAACGATTCCACATGCTTTTCTCACAACCTTTCCCTGCCACTAACATGAGGACGTTAGCAGCTCCTTCTACAGTCAAGCAGGATGCGGGAGGGTTGTGCCCTGTCCTTAGCTCTCACAGGGAAGCATGCCTTGAAGCCAGCTGTCAACTACCTGCATTCTTATGGCAGGGTGAAGGTAGCAGTATTCTGAGACAGGAGGTTCCCAGATTACCACTCTACTGCACCTGGAGAAACCCTCCAGGTCTGCATTAACTTGCGTCTCATAGCCTCTGGCAAACGTCTCTGGTGAAGACGGGCGAAACTCACTCTGCAGGCAGTGTGGAACTGTGAGGGACTGAGGCTCAGCTCAACTCTCAGCAGTAAGATGATTTTGGACAAGGCGTTCAGCTACCTTCTCACATATGGAACTTAGTATGTAGCACCAGTCTACCCCAGGAATTACTGGGAAATCGCTGGATTGAGCTTGGAGGCACTCGTCTTGTGTGCCGGGAGATTCCAATTACCTCTCCCAACACTTGCGTAAAGCAGCGAGCCTAGGCCTTTTGGAAGCGAAAGGTAGCGGCAGGCCGGATGTAGGGTTACAGGCCATGAGCTCAACTCTCAGAAGTGTGTATGCATGGGAGGCAGATGTCTGCTACCCACTCGGACATGGGAGTTGGAACCTAGCTACACTCCTATTGAAGAAGGATGTTGGAAATCGCTGTATTCAACTCAGATACACGGGAGTTCAGGCCCAATGCTTACACATGCTTTTCCCACAACATATCCCAGCCACTAACATAAGGAGGTTAGCAGGTACGTCTACAGTCAGGCAGGATGCGGGAAGGTTCTGCCCTGTCCTCAGCTCTCACAGGGAAGCATGCCTAGAAGCCAGCTCTCAACTAGCTGCATTCTTATGACAGTGTGAAGGTAGCAGTATTCTGAGACAGGAGGTTCCCAGATTAACACTCTACTACACCTGGAGATACCCTCCAGGTCTACATTGTTAACTTGCGTCTCATAGCCTCTGGCAAACGTCTCTGGTGAAGACGTGCGAAACTCACTCTGCAGGCAGTGTGGAACTGTGAGGGACTGAGGGTGAGCTCAACTCTCAGCAGTAAGATGATTTTGGACAAGGCGTTCAGCTACCTTCTCACATATGGAACTTAGTATGTAGCACCATTCTACCCCAGGAATTACTGGAAAATCGCTGGATTGAGCTTGGAGGCCCTCGTCTTGTGTGCCGGGAGATTCCAGTTACCTCTCCCAACACTTCGGTGAAGCAGTGAGCCTAGGCCTTTTGGAAGCGAAAGGTAGCTGCAGGCAGGAGGTAGGGTTACAGGCCATAAGCTCAACTCTCAGAAGTGGGTATGCATGGGAGGCAGATGTCTGCTACCCACTCGGACATGCGAGTGGGAACCTAGCTACACTCTGATGAAGAAGGACTTTGGAAATCGCTGTATTCAACTCAGATACACGTGGGTTCAGGCACAACGATTCCACATGCTTTTTTCACAACCTTTCCCTGCCACTAACATGAGGACGTTAGCAGCTCCTTCTACAGTCAAGCAGGATGCGGGAGGGTTGTGCCCTGTACTCAGCTCTCACAGGGAAGCATGCCTTGAAGCCAGCTGTCAACTAGCTGCATTCTTATGGCAGGGTGAAGGTAGCAGTATTCTGAGACAGGAGGTTCCCAGATTACCACTCTACTGCAGCTGGAGATACCCTCCAGGTCTGCATTGTTAACTTGCGTCTCAGAAGCCTCTGGCAAACGTCTCTGGTGAAGACGTGCGAAACTCACTCTGCAGGCAGTGTGGAACTGTGAGGGACTGAGGGTGAGCTCAACTCTCAGAAGTAAGATGTTTTTGGACAAGGCGTTCAACTACCTACTCACGTATGGAACTTAGTATGTAGCACCAGTCTACCACAGGAATTAGTAGGAAATCGCTTGTTTGAGCTTGCAGGCACTCGTCTTGTGTGCCGGGAGATTCCAGTTACCTCTCCCAACACTTTGGTGAAGCAGCGAGCCTAGGCCTTTTGGAAGCGAAAGGTAGCGGCAGGCAGGATGTAGGGTTACAGGCCATGAGCTCAACTCTCAGAAGTGTGTATGCATGGGAGGCAGATGTCTGCTACCCACTCGGACATGGGAGTTGGAACCTAGCTACACTCCTATTGAAGAAGGATGTTGGAAATCGCTGTATTCAACTCAGATACACGGAAGTTCAGGCCCAATGCTTACACATGCTTTTCACACAACCTATCCCAGCCACTAACATAAGGAGGTTAGCAGGTACGTCTACAGTCGGGCAGGATGCGGGAAGGTTCTGCCCTGTCCTCAGCTCTCACAGGGAAGCATGCCTAGAAGCCAGCTCTCAACTAGCTGCATTCTTATGGCAGGGTGAAGGTAGCAGTATTCTGATACAGGAGGTTCCCAGATTACCACTCTACTGCACCTGGAGATACCCTCCAGGTCTGTATTGTTAACTTGCGTCTCATAGCCTCTGGCAAACGTCTCTGGTGAAGACGTGCGAAACTCACTCTGCAGGCAGTGTGGAACTGTGAGGGACTGAGGGTGAGCTCAACTCTCAGAAGTAAGATGATTTTGGACAAGGCGTTCAGCTACCTTCTCACATATGGAACTTAGTATGTAGCACCAGTCTACCCCAGGAATTACTGGGAAATCGCTGGATTGAGCTTGCAGGCACTAGTCTTGTGTACCGGGAGATTCCAGTTACCTCTTCCAACACTTCGGTGAAGCAGCGAGCCTAGGCCTTTTGGAAACGAAAGGTGCTGCAGGGAGGAGGTAGGGTTACAGGCCATAAACTCAACTCTCAGAAGTGGGTATGCATGGGAGGCAGATGTCTGCTACCCACTCGGACATGCGAGTGGGAACCTAGCTACACTCTGATGAAGAAGGACTTTGGAAATCGCTGTATTCAACTCAGATACACGTGGGTTCAGGCACAACGATTCCACATGCTTTTCTCACAACCTTTCCCTGCCACTAACATGAGGACGTTAGCAGCTCCTTCTACAGTCAAGCAGGATGCGGGAGGGTTGTGCCCTGTCCTTAGCTCTCACAGGGAAGCATGCCTTGAAGCCAGCTGTCAACTACCTGCATTCTTATGGCAGGGTGAAGGTAGCAGTATTCTGAGACAGGAGGTTCCCAGATTACCACTCTACTGCACCTGGAGAAACCCTCCAGGTCTGCATTAACTTGCGTCTCATAGCCTCTGGCAAACGTCTCTGGTGAAGACGGGCGAAACTCACTCTGCAGGCAGTGTGGAACTGTGAGGGACTGAGGCTCAGCTCAACTCTCAGCAGTAAGATGATTTTGGACAAGGCGTTCAGCTACCTTCTCACATATGGAACTTAGTATGTAGCACCAGTCTACCCCAGGAATTACTGGGAAATCGCTGGATTGAGCTTGGAGGCACTCGTCTTGTGTGCCGGGAGATTCCAATTACCTCTCCCAACACTTGCGTAAAGCAGCGAGCCTAGGCCTTTTGGAAGCGAAAGGTAGCGGCAGGCCGGATGTAGGGTTACAGGCCATGAGCTCAACTCTCAGAAGTGTGTATGCATGGGAGGCAGATGTCTGCTACCCACTCGGACATGGGAGTTGGAACCTAGCTACACTCCTATTGAAGAAGGATGTTGGAAATCGCTGTATTCAACTCAGATACACGGGAGTTCAGGCCCAATGCTTACACATGCTTTTCCCACAACATATCCCAGCCACTAACATAAGGAGGTTAGCAGGTACGTCTACAGTCAGGCAGGATGCGGGAAGGTTCTGCCCTGTCCTCAGCTCTCACAGGGAAGCATGCCTAGAAGCCAGCTCTCAACTAGCTGCATTCTTATGACAGTGTGAAGGTAGCAGTATTCTGAGACAGGAGGTTCCCAGATTAACACTCTACTACACCTGGAGATACCCTCCAGGTCTACATTGTTAACTTGCGTCTCATAGACTCTGGCAAACGTCTCTGGTGAAGACGTGCGAAACTCACTCTGCAGGCAGTGTGGAACTGTGAGGGACTGAGGGTGAGCTCAACTCTCAGCAGTAAGATGATTTTGGACAAGGCGTTCAGCTACCTTCTCACATATGGAACTTAGTATGTAGCACCATTCTACCCCAGGAATTACTGGAAAATCGCTGGATTGAGCTTGGAGGCCCTCGTCTTGTGTGCCGGGAGATTCCAGTTACCTCTCCCAACACTTCGGTGAAGCAGCGAGCCTAGGCCTTTTGGAAGCGAAAGGTAGCTGCAGGCAGGAGGTAGGGTTACAGGCCATAAGCTCAACTCTCAGAAGTGGGTATGCATGGGAGGCAGATGTCTGCTACCCACTCGGACATGCGAGTGGGAACCTAGCTACACTCTGATGAAGAAGGACTTTGGAAATCGCTGTATTCAACTCAGATACACGTGGGTTCAGGCACAACGATTCCACATGCTTTTTTCACAACCTTTCCCTGCCACTAACATGAGGACGTTAGCAGCTCCTTCTACAGTCAAGCAGGATGCGGGAGGGTTGTGCCCTGTCCTCAGCTCTCACAGGGAAGCATGCCTTGAAGCCAGCTGTCAACTAGCTGCATTCTTATGGCAGGGTGAAGGTAGCAGTATTCTGAGACAGGAGGTTCCCAGATTACCACTCTACTGCACCTGGAGATACCCTCCAGGTCTGCATTGTTAACTTGCGTCTCAGAAGCCTCTGGCAAACGTCTCTGGTGAAGACGTGCGAAACTCACTCTGCAGGCAGTGTGGAACTGTGAGGGACTGAGGGTGAGCTCAACTCTCAGAAGTAAGATGTTTTTGGACAAGGCGTTCAACTACCTACTCACGTATGGAACTTAGTATGTAGCACCAGTCTACCACAGGAATTAGTAGGAAATCGCTTGTTTGAGCTTGCAGGCACTCGTCTTGTGTGCCGGGAGATTCCAGTTACCTCTCCCAACACTTGCGTCAAGCAGCGACCCTAGGCCTTTTGGAAGCGAAAGGTAGCGGCAGGCAGGATGTAGGGTTACAGGCCATGAGCTCAACTCTCAGAAGTGTGTATGCATGGGAGGCAGATGTCTGCTACCCACTCGGACATGGGAGTTGGAACCTAGCTACACTCCTATTGAAGAAGGATGTTGGAAATCGCTGTATTCAACTCAGATACACGGAAGTTCAGGCCCAATGCTTACACATGCTTTTCACACAACCTATCCCAGCCACTAACATAAGGAGGTTAGCAGGTACGTCTACAGTCGGGCAGGATGCGGGAGGGTTCTGCCCTGTCCTCAGCTCTCACAGGGAAGCATGCCTAGAAGCCAGCTCTCAATTAGCTGCATTCTTATGGCAGGGTGAAGGTAGCAGTATTCTGATACAGGAGGTTCCCAGATTACCACTCTACTGCACCTGGAGATACCCTCCAGGTCTGTATTGTTAACTTGCGTCTCATAGCCTCTGGCAAACGTCTCTGGTGAAGACGTGCGAAACTCACTCTGCAGGCAGTGTGGAACTGTGAGGGACTGAGGGTGAGCTCAACTCTCAGAAGTAAGATGATTTTGGACAAGGCGTTCAGCTACCTTCTCACATATGGAACTTAGTATGTAGCACCAGTCTACCCCAGGAATTACTGGGAAATCGCTGGATTGAGCTTGCAGGCACTAGTCTTGTGTGCCGGGAGATTCCAGTTACCTCTTCCAACACTTCGGTGAAGCAGCGAGCCTAGGCCTTTTGGAAACGAAAGGTGCTGCAGGGAGGAGGTAGGGTTACAGGCCATAAACTCAACTCTCAGAAGTGGGTATGCATGGGAGGCAGATGTCTGCTACCCACTCGGACATGCGAGTGGGAACCTAGCTACACTCTGATGAAGAAGGACTTTGGAAATCGCTGTATTCAACTCAGATACACGTGGGTTCAGGCACAACGATTCCACATGCTTTTCTCACAACCTTTCCCTGCCACTAACATGAGGACGTTAGCAGCTCCTTCTACAGTCAAGCAGGATGCGGGAGGGTTGTGCCCTGTCCTTAGCTCTCACAGGGAAGCATGCCTTGAAGCCAGCTGTCAACTAGCTGCATTCTTATGGCAGGGTGAAGGTAGCAGTATTCTGAGACAGGAGGTTCCCAGATTACCACTCTACTGCACCTGGAGATACCGTCCAGGTCTGCATTGTTAACTTGCGTCTCATAGCCTCTGGCAAACGTCTCTGGTGAAGACGTGCGAAACTCACTCTGCAGGCAGTGTGGAACTGTGAGGGACTGAGGGTGAGCTCAACTCTCAGAAGTAAGATGATTTTGGACAAGGCGTTCAGCTACCTTCTCACATATGGAACTTAGTATGTAGCACCATTCTACCCCAGGAATTACTGGGAAATCGCTGGATTGAGCTTGGAGGCACTAGTCTTGTGTGCCGGCAAATTCCAGTTACCTCTCCCAACACTTCGGTGAAGCAGCGAGCCTAGGCCTTTTGGAAGCGAAAGGTAGCTGCAGGCAGGAGGTAGGGTTACAGGCCATAAGCTCAACTCTCACAAGTGGGTATGCATGGGAGGCAGATGTCTGCTACCCACTCGGACATGCGAGTGGGAACCTAGCTACACTCTGATGAAGAAGGACTTTGGAAATCGCTGTATTCAACTCAGATACACGTGGGTTCAGGCACAACGATTCCACATGCTTTTCTCACAATCTTTCCCTGCCACTAACATGAGGACGTTAGCAGCTCCTTCTACAGTCAAGCAGGATGCGGGAGGGTTGTGCCCTGTCCTCAGCTCTCACAGGGAAGCATGCCTTGAAGCCAGCTGTCAACTAGCTGCATTCTTATGGCAGGGTGAAGGTAGCAGTATTCTGAGACAGGAGGTTCCCAGATTACCACTCTACTGCACCTGGAGATACCCTCCAGGTCTGCATTGTTAACTTGCGTCTCAGAAGCCTCTGGCAAACGTCTCTGGTAAGACGTGTGAAACTCACTCTGCAGGCAGTGTGGAACTGTGAGGGGCTGAGGGTGAGCTCAACTCTCAGAAGTAAGATGTTTTTGGACAAGGTGTTCAAGTACCTACTCACGTATGGAACTTAGTATGTAGCACCAGTCTACCACAGGAATTACTAGGAAATCGCTTGATTGAGCTTGGAAGCACTCGTCTTGTGTGCCGGGAGATTCCAATTACCTCTCCCAACACTTGCGTCAAGCAGCGAGCCTAGGCCTTTTGGAAGCGAAAGGTAGCTGCAGGCAGGATGTAGGGTTACTGGCCATAAGCTCAACTCTCAGAAGTGTGTATGCATGGGAGGCAGATGTCTGCTACACACTAGGACATGGGAGTTGGAACCTAGCTACACTCCTATTGAAGGAGTTGGAAATCGCTGTATTCAACTCAGATACACGGGAGTTCAGGCCCAATGCTTACACATGCTTTTCCCACAACCTATCCCAGCCACTAACATGAGGATGTTAGCAGGTACGTCTACAGTCAGGCAGGATGCGGGAGAGTTCTGCCCTGTCCTCAGCTCTCACAGGGAAGCATGCCTAGAAGCCAGCTCTCAACTAGCTGCATTCTTATGGCAGTGTGAAGGTAGCAGGATTCTGAGTAAGGAGGTTCCCAGATTACCACTCTACTGCACCTGGAGATACCGTCCAGGTCTGCATTGTTAACTTGCGTCTCAGAAGCCTCTGGCAAACGTCTCTGGTGAAGACGTGGGAAACTCACTCTGCAGGCAGTGTGGAACTGTGAGGGACTGAGGGTGAGCTTAACTCTCAGAAGTAAGATGTTTTTGGACAAGGCGTTCAACTAACTACTCACTTATGGAACTTAGTATGTAGCACCAGTCTACCACAGGAATTACTAGGAAATCGCTGAATTGAGCTTGGAGGCACTCGTCTTGTGTGCCGGGAGATTCCAGTTACCTCTCCCAACACTTGCGTCAAGCAGCGAGCCTAGGCCTTTTGGAAGCGAAAGGTAGCGGCAGGCAGGATGTAGGGTTACAGGCCATGAGCTCAACTCTCAGAAGTGTGTATGCATGGGAGGCAGATGTCTGCTACCCACTCGGACATGGGAGTTGGAACCTAGCTACACTCCTATTGAAGAAGGATGTTGGAAATCGCTGTATTCAACTCAGATACACGGGAGTTCAGGCCCAATGCTTACACATGCTTTTCCCACAACCTATCCCAGCCACTAACATAAGGAGGTTAGCAGGTACGTCTACAGTCAGGCAGGATGCGGGAGGGTTCTGCCCTGTCCTCAGCTGTCACAGGGAAGCATGCCTAGAAGCCAGCTCTCAACTAGCTGCATTCTTATGACAGTGTGAAGGTAGCAGTATTCTGTGTAAGGAGGTTCCCAGATTACCACTCTACTGCACCTGGAGATACCGTCCAGGTCTGCATTGTTAACTTGCCTCTCATAGCCTCTGGCAAACGTCTCTGGTGAAGACGTGCGAAACTCACTCTGTAGGGAGTGTGGAACTGTGAGGGACTGAGGGTGAGCTCAACTCTCAGAAGTAAGATGATTTTGGACAAGGCGTTCAGCTACCTTCTCACATATGGAACTTAGTATGTAGCACCATTCTACCCCAGGAATTACTGGAAAATCGCTGGATTGAGCTTGGAGGCCCTCGTCTTGTGTGCCGGGAGATTCCAGTTACCTCTCCCAACACTTCGGTGAAGCAGCGAGCCTAGGCCTTTTGGAAGCGAAAGGTAGCTGCAGGCAGGAGGTAGGGTTACAGGCCATAAGCTCAACTAACAGAAGTGGGTATGCATGGGAGGCAGATGTCTGCTACCCACTCGGACATGCGAGTGGGAACCTAGCTACACTCTGATGAAGAAGGACTTTGGAAATCGCTGTATTCAACTCAGATACACGTGGGTTCAGGCACAACGATTCCACATGCTTTTCTCACAACCTTTCCCTGCCACTAACCTGTGGACGTTAGCAGCTCCTTCTACAGTCAAGCAGGATGCGGGAGGGTTCTGCCCTGTCCTCAGCTCTCACAGGGAAGCATGCCTAGAAGCCAGCTCTCAACTAGCTGCATTCTTATGACAGTGTGAAGGTAGCAGTATTCTGAGTAAGGAGGTTCCCAGATTGCCACTCTCCGCAACCTGGAGATACCGTCCAAGTCTGCATTGTTAACTTGCGTCTCAGAGGCCTCTGGCAAAAGTCTCTGGTGAAGACGTGGGAAACTCACTCTGCAGGCAGTGTGGAACTGTGAGGGACTGAGGGTGAGCTCAACTCTCAGCAGTAAGATGATTTTGGACAAGGCGTTCAGCTACCTTCTCACATATGGAACTTAGTATGTAGCACCAATCTACCCCAGGAATTACTGGGAAATCGCTGGATTGAGCTTGGAGGCACTCGTCTTTTGTGCCGGGAGATTCCAGTTACCTCTCCCAACACTTCGGTGAAGCAGCGAGCCTAGGCCTTTTGGAAGCGAAATGCAGCTGCAGGCAGGAGGTAGGGTTACAGGCCATAAGCTCAACTCTCAGAAGTGGGTATGCATGATAGGCAGATGTCTGCTACCCACTCGGACATGCGAGTGGGAACCTAGCTACACTCTGATGAAGAAGGATGTTGGAAATCGCTGTTTTCAACTCAGATACACGGGAGTTCAGGCCCAATGCTTACACATGCTTTTCCCACAACCTATCCCAGCCACTAACATAAGGAGGTTAGCAGGTACGTCTACAGTCAGGCAGGATGCGGGAGGGTTCTGCCCTGTCCTCAGCTCTCACAGGGAAGCATGCCTAGAAGCCAGCTCTCAACTAGCTGCATTCTTATGACAGTGTGAAGGTAGCAGTATTCTGAGTAAGGAGGTTCCCAGATTGCCACTCTCCGGCACCTGGAGATACCGTCCAGGTCTGCATTGTTAACTTGCGTCTCAAAGGCCTCTGGCAAAAGTCTCTGGTGAAGACGTGGGAAACTCACTCTGCAGGCAGTGTGGAACTGTGAGGGACTGAGGGTGAGCTCAACTCTCAGAAGTAAGATGATTTTGGACAAGGCGTTCAGCTACCTTCTCACATATGGAACTTAGTATGTAGCACCAGTCTACCCAGGAATTACTGGGAAATCGCTGGATTGAGCTTGGAGGCACTAGTCTTGTGTGCCGGCAGATTCCAGTTACCTCTCCCAACACTTCGGTGAAGCAGCGAGCCTAGGCCTTTTGGAAGCGAAAGGTAGCTGCAGGCAGGAGGTAGGGTTACAGGCCATAAGCTCAACTCTCAGAAGTGGGTATGCATGGGAGGCAGATGTCTGCTACCCACTCGGACATGCGAGTTGGAACCTAGCTACACTCTGATGAAGAAGGACTTTGGAAATCGCTGTATTCAACTCAGATACACGTGGATTCAGGCACAACGATTCCACATGCTTTTCTCACAACCTTTCCCTGCCACTAACTTGAGGACGTTAGCAGCTCCTTCTACAGTCAGGTAGGATGCGGGAGGGTTGTGCCCTGTCCTTAGCTCTCACAGGGAAGCATGCCTTGAAGCCAGCTGTCAACTAGCTGCATTCTTATGGCAGGGTGAAGGTAGCAGTATTCTGAGACAGGAGGTTCCCAGATTACCACTCTACTGCATCTGGAGATACCCTCCAGGTCTGCATTGTTAACTTGTCTCTCAGAAGCCTCTGGCAAACGTCTCTGGGGAAGACGTGCGAAACTCACTCTGCAGGCAGTGTGGAACTGTGAGGGACTGAGGGTCAGCTCAACTCTCAGAAGTAAGATGATTTTGCACAAGGCGTTCAGCTACCTTCTCACATATGGAACTTAGTATGTAGCACCATTCTACCCCAGGAATTACTGGAAAATCGCTGGATTGAGCTTGGAGGCACTCGTCTTGTGTGCCGGGAGATTCCAGTTACCTCTCCCAACACTTCGGTGAAGCAGCGAGCCTAGGCCTTTTGGAAGCGAAAGGTAGCTGCAGGCAGGAGGTAGGGTTACAGGCCATAAGCTCAACTCTCAGAAGTGGGTATGCATGGGAGGCAGATGTCTGCTACCCACTCGGACATGCGAGTGGGAACCTAGCTACACTCTGATGAAGAAGGACTTTGGAAATCGCTGTATTCAACTCAGATACACGTGGGTCAGGCACAACGATTCCACATGCTTTTCTCACAACCTTTCCCTGCCACTAACCTGAGGACGTTAGCAGCTCCTTCTACAGTCAAGCAGGATGCGGGAGGGTTCTGCCCTGTCCTCAGCTCTCACAGGGAAGCATGCCTAGAAGCCAGCTCTCAACTAGCTGCATTCTTATGACAGTGTGAAGGTAGCAGTATTCTGAGTAAGGAGGTTCCCAGATTGCCACTCTCCGCAACCTGGAGATACCGTCCAAGTCTGCATTGTTAACTTGCGTCTCAGAGGCCTCTGGCAAAAGTCTCTGGTGAAGACGTGGGAAACTCACTCTGCAGGCAGTGTGGAACTGTGAGGGACTGAGGGTGAGCTCAACTCTCAGCAGTAAGATGATTTTGGACAAGGCGTTCAGCTACCTTCTCACATATGGAACTTAGTATGTAGCACCAATCTAGCCCAGGAATTACTGGGAAATCGCTGGATTGAGCTTGGAGGCACTCGTCTTTTGTGCCGGGAGATTCCAGTTACCTCTCCCAACACTTCGGTGAAGCAGCGAGCCTAGGCCTTTTGGAAGCGAAATGCAGCTGCAGGCAGGAGGTAGGGTTACAGGCCATAAGCTCAACTCTCAGAAGTGGGTATGCATGGGAGGCAGATGTCTGCTACCCACTCGGACATGCGAGTGGGAACCTAGCTACACTCTGATGAAGAAGGATGTTGGAAATCGCTGTTTTCAACTCAGATACACGGGAGTTCAGGCCCAATGCTTACACATGCTTTTCCCACAACCTATCCCAGCCACTAACATAAGGAGGTTAGCAGGTACGTCTACAGTCAGGCAGGATGCGGGAGGGTTCTGCCCTGTCCTCAGCTGTCACAGGGAAGCATGCCTTGAATCCAGCTGTCAACTAGCTGCATTCTTATGGCAGGGTGAAGGTAGCAGTATTCTGAGACAGGAGCTTCCCAGATTACCACTCTACTGCACCTGGAGATACCCTCCAGGTCTGCATTGTTAACTTGCGTCTCAGAAGCCTCTAGCAAACGTCTCTGGTGAAGACGTGCGAAACTCACTCTGCAGGCAGTGTGGAACTGTGAGGGACTGAGGGTGAGCTCAACTCTCAGAAGTAAGATGTTTTTGGACAAGGCGTTCAACTACCTACTCACGTATGGAACTTAGTATGTAGCACCAGTCTACCCCAGGAATTACTAGGAAATCGCTTGATTGAGCTTGGAGGCACTCGTCTTGTGTGCCGGGAGATTCCAGTTACCTCTCCCAACACTTGCGTCAAGCAGCGAGCCTAGGCCTTTTGGAAGCAAAAGGTAGCGGCAGGCAGGATGTAGGGTTACAGGCCATGAGCTCAACTCTCAGAAGTGTGTATGCATGGGAGGCAGATGTCTGCTACCCACTCGGACATGGGAGTTGGAACCTAGCTACACTCCTATTGAAGAAGGATGTTGGAAATCGCTGTATTCAACTCAGATACACGGGAGTTCAGGCCCAATGCTTACACATGCTTTTCCCACAACCTATCCCAGCCACTAACATAAGGAAGTTAGCAGGTACGTCTACAGTCAGGCAGGATGCGGGAGGGTTCTGCCCTGTCCTCAGCTCTCACAGGGAAGCATGCCTAGAAGCCAGCTCTCAACTAGTTGCATTCTTATGACAGTGTGAAGGTAGCAGTATTCTGAGACAGGAGGTTCCTAGATTACCACTCTACTGCACCTGGAGATACCCTCCAGGTCTGCATTGTTAACTTGCGTCTCATAGCCTCTGGCAAACGTCTCTGGTGAAGACGTGCGAAACTCACTCTGCAGGCAGTGTGGAACTGTGAGGGACTGAGGGTGAGCTCAACTCTCAGAAGTAAGATGATTTTGGACAAGGCGTTCAGCTACCTTCTCACATATGGAACTTAGTATAAGCACCAGTCTACCCCAGGAATTACTGGGAAATCGCTGGATTGAGCTTGGAGGCACTAGTCTTGTGTGCCGGCAAATTCCAGTTACCTCTCCCAACACTTCGGTGAAGCAGCGAGCCTAGGCCTTTTGGAAGCGAAAGGTAGCTGCAGGCAGGAGGTAGGGTTACAGGCCATAAGCTCAGCTCTCAGAAGTGGGTATGCATGGGAGGCAGATGTCTGCTACCCACTCGGACATGCGAGTGGGAACCTAGCTACACTCTGATGAAGAATGACTTTGGAAATCGCTGTATTCAACTCAGATACACGTGGGTTCAGGCACAACGATTCCACATGCTTTTCTCACAATCTTTCCCTGCCACTAACATGAGGACGTTAGCAGCTCCTTCTACAGTCAAGCAGGATGCGGGAGGGTTGTGCCCTGTCCTCAGCTCTCACAGGGAAGCATGCCTTGAAGCCAGCTGTCAACTAGCTGCATTCTTATGGCAGGGTGAAGGTAGCAGTATTCTGAGACAGGAGGTTCCCAGATTAACACTCTACTGCACCTGGAGATACCCTCCAGGTCTGCATTGTTAACTTGTGTCTCAGAAGCCTCTGGCAAACGTCTCTGTTAAGACGTGTGAAACTCACTCTGCAGGCAGTGTGGAACTGTGAGGGGCTGAGGGTGAGCTCAACTCTCAGAAGTAAGATGTTTTTGGACAAGGTGTTCAAGTACCTACTCACGTATGGAACTTAGTATGTAGCACCAGTCTACCACAGGAATTACTAGGAAATCGCTTGATTGAGCTTGGAAGCACTCGTCTTGTGTGCCGGGAGATTCCAATTACGTCTCCCAACACTTGCGTCAAGCAGCGAGCCTAGGCCTTTTGGAAGCGAAAGGTAGCTGCAGGCAGGATGTAGGGTTACTGGCCATAAGCTCAACTCTCAGAAGTGTGTATGCATGGGAGGCAGATGTCTGCTACACACTAGGACATGGGAGTTGGAACCTAGCTACACTCCTATTGAAAGAGTTGGAAATCGCTGTATTCAACTCAGATACACGGGAGTTCAGGCCCAATGCTTACACATGCTTTTCCCACAACCTATCCCAGCCACTAACATGAGGATGTTAGCAGGTACGTCTACAGTCAGGCAGGATGCGGGAGAGTTCTGCCCTGTCCTCAGCTCTCACAGGGAAGCATGCCTAGAAGCCAGCTCTCAACTAGCTGCATTCTTATGGCAGTGTGAAGGTAGCAGGATTCTGAGTAAGGAGGTTCCCAGATTACCACTCTACTGCACCTGGAGATACTCTCCAGGTCTGCATTGTTAACTTGCGTCTCAGAAGCCTCTGGCAAACGTCTCTGGTGAAGACGTGGGAAACTCACTCTGCAGGCAGTGTGGAACTGTGAGGGACTGAGGGTGAGCTTAACTCTCAGAAATAAGATGTTTTTGGACAAGGCGTTCAACTAACTACTCACTTATGGAACTTAGTATGTAGCACCAGTCTACCACAGGAATTACTAGGAAATCGCTGAATTGAGCTTGGAGGCACTCGTCTTGTGTGCCGGGAGATTCCAGTTACCTCTCCCAACACTTGCGTCAAGCAGCGAGCCTAGGCCTTTTGGAAGCGAAAGGTAGCGGCAGGCAGGATGTAGGGTTACATCCATGAGCTCAACTCTCAGAAGTGTGTATGCATGGGAGGCAGATGTCTGCTACCCACTCGGACATGGGAGTTGGAACCTAGCTACACTCCTATTGAAGAAGGATGTTGGAAATCGCTGTATTCAACTCAGATACACGGGAGTTCAGGCCCAATGCTTACACATGCTTTTCCCACAACCTATCCCAGCCACTAACATAAGGAGGTTAGCAGGTACGTCTACAGTCAGGCAGGATGCGGGAGGGTTCTGCCCTGTCCTCAGCTGTCACAGGGAAGCATGCCTAGAAGCCAGCTCTCAACTAGCTGCATTCTTATGACAGTGTGAAGGTAGCAGTATTCTGTGTAAGGAGGTTCCCAGATTACCACTCTACTGCACCTGGAGATACCGTCCAGGTCTGCATTGTTAACTTGCGTCTCATAGCCTCTGGCAAAAGTCTCTGGTGAAGACGTGCGAAACTCACTCTGTAGGCAGTGTGGAACTGTGAGGGACTGAGGGTGAGCTCAACTCTCAGAAGTAAGATGATTTTGGACAAGGCGTTCAGCTACCTTCTCACATATGGAACTTAGTATGTAGCACCATTCTACCCCAGGAATTACTGGAAAATCGCTGGATTGAGCTTGGAGGCACTCGTCTTGTGTGCCGGGAGATTCCAGTTACCTCTCCCAACACTTCGGTGAAGCAGCGAGCCTAGGCCTTTTGGAAGCGAAAGGTAGCTGCAGGCAGGAGGTAGGGTTACAGGCCATAAGCTCAACTAACAGAAGTGGGTATGCATGGGAGGCAGATGTCTGCTACCCACTCGGACATGCGAGTGGGAACCTAGCTACACTCTGATGAAGAAGGACTTTGGAAATCGCTGTTTTCAACTCAGATACACGTGGGTTCAGGCACAACGATTCCACATGCTTTTCTCACAACCTTTCCCTGCCACTAACCTGAGGACGTTAGCAGCTCCTTCTACAGTCAAGCAGGATGCGGGAGGGTTCTGCCCTGTCCTCAGCTCACACAGGGAAGCATGCCTAGAAGCCAGCTCTCAACTAGCTGCATTCTTATGACAGTGTGAAGGTAGCAGTATTCTGAGTAAGGAGGTTCCCAGATTGCCACTCTCCGCAACCTGGAGATACCGTCCAAGTCTGCATTGTTAACTTGCGTCTCAGAGGCCTCTGGCAAAAGTCTCTGGTGAAGACGTGGGAAACTCACTCTGCAGGCAGTGTGGAACTGTGAGGGACTGAGGGTGAGCTCAACTCTCAGCAGTAAAATGATTTTGGACAAGGCGTTCAGCTACCTTCTCACATATGGAACTTAGTATGTAGCTCCAATCTACCCCAGGAATTACTGGGAAATCGCTGAATTGAGCTTGGAGGCACTTGTCTTTTGTGCCGGGAGATTCCAGTTACCTCTCCCAACACTTCGGTGAAGCAGCGAGCCTAGGCCTTTTGGAAGCGAAATGCAGCTGCAGGCAGGAGGTAGGGTTACAGGCCATAAGCTCAACTCTCAGAAGTGGGTATGCATGGGAGGCAGATGTCTGCTACCCACTCGGACATGCGAGTGGGAACCTAGCTACACTCTGATGAAGAAGGATGTTGGAAATCGCTGTTTTCAACTCAGATACACGGGAGTTCAGGCCCAATGCTTACACATGCTTTTTCCACAACCTATCCCAGCCCCTAAAATAAGGAGGTTAGCAGGTACGTCTACAGTCAGGCAGGATGCGGGAGGGTTCTGCCCTGTCCTCAGCTCTCACAGGGAAGCATGCCTTGAAGCCAGCTGTCAACTAGCTGCATTCTTATGGCATGGTGAAGGTAGCAGTATTCTGAGACAGGAGGTTCCCAGATTACCACTCTACTGCACCTGGAGATACCCTCCAGTTCTGCATTGTTAACTTGCGTCTCATAGCCTCTGGCAAACGTCTCTGGTGAAGACGTGCGAAACTCACTCAGAGGCAGTGTGGAACTGTGAGGGACTGAGGGTGAGCTCAACTCTCAGAAGTAAGATGATTTCGGACAAGGCGTTCAGCTACCTTCTCACATATGGAACTTAGTATGTAGCACCAGTCTACCCCAAGATTACTGGGAAATCGCTGGATTTTGCTTGGAGGCACTAGTCTTGTGTGCCGGGAGATTCCACTTACCTCTCCAAACACTTCGGTGAAGCAGCGAGCCTAGGCCTTTTGGAAGCGAAAGGTAGCGGCAGGCAGGAGGTAGGGTTACAGGCCATAAGCTCAACTCTCAGAAGTGTGTATGCATGGGAGGCAGATGTCTGCTACCCACTCGGACATGCGAGTGGGAACCTAGCTACACTCTGATGAAGAAGGTCTTTGGAAATCGCTGTATTCAACTGAGATACACGAGAGTTCAGGCACAACGATTCCACATGCATTTCTCACAACCTTTCCCTGCCACTAACATGAGAATGTTAGCAGCTCCTTCTACAGTCAAGCAGGATGCGGGAGGGTTGTGCCCTGTCCTCAGCTCTCACAGGGAAGCATGCCTTGAAGCCAGCTGTCAACTAGCTGCATTCTTATGGCAGGGTGAAGGTAGCAGTATTCTGAGACAGGAGGTTCCCAGATTACCACTCTACTGCACCTGGAGATACCCTCCAGTTCTGAATTGTTAACTTGCGTCTCAGAAGCCTCTGGCAAACGTCTCTGGTGAAGACGTGCGAAACTCACTCTGCAGGCAGTGTGGAACTGTGAGGGACTGAGGGTCAGCTCAACTCTCAGCAGTAAGATGATTTTGGACAAGGCGTTCAGCTAAGTTCTCACATATGGAACTTAGTATGTAGCACCACTCTACCACAGGAATTACTAGGAAATCGCTGGATTGAGCTTGGAGGCACTCGTCTTGTGTGCCGGGAGATTCCAATTACCTCTCCCAACGCTTGCGTCAAGCAGCGAGCCTAGGCCTTTTGGAAGCGAAATGTAGCTGCAGGCAGGATGTAGGGTTACAGGCCATGAGCTCAACTCTCAGAAGTGTGTATGCATGGGAGGCAGATGTCTGCTACCCACTCGGACATGGGAGTTGGAACCTAGCTACAGTCCTATTGAAGAAGGATGTTGCAAATCGCTGTATTCAACTCAGCTACACGGGAGTTCAGGCCCAATGCTTACACATGCTTTTCCCACAACCTATCCCAGCCACTAACATAAGGAGGTTAGCAGGTACATCTACAGTCAGGCAGGATGCGGGAGGGTTCTGCGCTCTCAACTCTCACAGGGAAGCATGCCTAGAAGCCAGCTCTCAACTAGCTGCATTCTTATGACAGTGTGAAGGTAGCAGTATTCTGAGTAAGGAGGTTCCCAGATTGCCACTCTCCGGCACCTGGAGATACCCTCCAGGTCTGCATTGTTACCTTGCGTCTCAGAGGCCTCTGGCAAAAGTCTCTGGTGAAGACGTGGGAAACTCACTCTGCAGGCAGTGTGGAACTGTGAGGGACTGAGGGTGAGCTCAACTCTCAGCAGTAAGATGATTTTGGACAAGGCGTTCAGCTACCTTCTCACATATGGAACTTAGTATGTAGCACCAGTCTACCCCAGGAATTACTGGGAAATCGCTGGATTGAGCTTGGAGGCACTCGTCTTGTGTGCCGGGAGATTCCAGTTACCTCTCCCAACACTTCGGTGAAGCAGCGAGCCTAGGCCATTTGGAAGCGAAATGTAGCTGCAGGCAGGAGGTAGGGTTACAGGCCATAAGCTCAACTCTCAGAAGTGGGTATGCATGGGAGGCAGATGTTTGCTACCCACTCGGACATGCGAGTGGGAACCTAGCTACACTCTGATGAAGAAGGACTTTGGAAATCGCTGTATTCAACTCAGATACACGTGGGTTCAGGCACAACGATTCCACATGCTTTTCTCACAACCTTTCCCTGTCACTAACATGAGGACGTTAGCAGCTCCTTCTACAGTGAGGTAGGATGCGGGAGGGTTCTGCCCTGTCCTCAGCACTCACAGGGAAGCATGCCTAGAAGCCACCTGTCAACTAGCTGCATTCTTATGGCAGGGTGAAGGTAGCAGTATTCTGAGTAAGGAGGTTCCCAGATTACCACTCTACTGCACCTGGAGATACCCTCCAGGTCTGCATTGTTAACTTGCGTCTCAGAAGCCTCTGGCAAACGTCTCTGGTGAAGACGTGCGAAACTCACTCTGCAGGCAGTGTGGAACTGTGAGCGACTGAGGGTGAGCTCAACTCTCAGCAGTAAGATGATTTTGGACAAGGCGTTCAGCTACCTTCTCACATTTGGAACTTAGTATGTAGCACCAGTCTACCCCAGGAATTACTGGGAAATCGCTTGATTGAGCTTGGAGGCACTAGTCTTGTGTGCTGGGAGATTCCAGTTACCTCTCCCAACACTTCAGTAAAGCAGCGAGCCTAGGCCTTTTGGAAGCGAAAGGTAGCTGCAGGCAGGAGGTAGGGTTACAGGCCATAAGCTCAACTCTCACAAGTGGGTATGCATGGGAGGCAGATGTCTGCTACCCACTCGGACATGCGAGTGGGAACCTAGCTACACTCTGATGAAGAAGGACTTTGGAAATCGCTGTATTCAACTCAGATACACGTGGGTTCAGGCACAACGATTCCACATGCTTTTCTCACAACCTTTCCCTGCCACTAACATGAGGACGTTAGCAGCTCCTTCTACAGTCAAGCAGGATGCGGGAGGGTTGTGCCCTGTCCTTAGCTCTCACAGGGAAGCATGCCTTGAAGCCAGCTGTCAACTAGCTGCATTCTTATGGCAGGGTGAAGGTAGCAGTATTCTGAGACAGGAGGTTCCCAGATTACCACTCTACTGCACCTGGAGAAACCCTCCAGGTCTGCATTAACTTGCGTCTCATAGCCTCTGGCAAACGTCTCTGGTGAAGACGTGCGAAACTCACTCAGAGGCAGTGTGGAACTGTGAGGGACTGAGGGTGAGCTCAACTCTCAGAAGTAAGATGATTTCGGACAAGGCGTTCAGCTACCTTCTCACATATGGAACTTAGTATGTAGCACCAGTCTACCCCAGGATTACTGGGAAATCGCTGGATTTTGCTTGGAGGCACTAGTCTTGTGTGCCGGGAGATTCCACTTACCTCTCCAAACACTTCGGTGAAGCAGCGAGCCTACGCCTTTTGGAAGCGAAAGGTAGCGGCAGGCAGGAGGTAGGGTTACAGGCCATAAGCTCAACTCTCAGAAGTGTGTATGCATGGGAGGCAGATGTCTGCTACCCACTCGGACATGCGAGTGGGAACCTAGCTACACTCTGATGAAGAAGGTCTTTGGAAATCGCTGTATTCAACTGAGATACACGAGAGTTCAGGCACAACGATTCCACATGCATTTCTCACAACCTTTCCCTGCCACTAACATGAGAATGTTAGCAGCTCCTTCTACAGTCAAGCAGGATGCGGGAGGGTTGTGCCCTGTCCTCAGCTCTCACAGGGAAGCATGCCTTGAAGCCAGCTCTCAACTAGCTGCATTCTTATGGCAGGGTGAAGGTAGCAGTATTCTGAGACAGGAGGTTCCCAGATTACCACTCTACTGCACCTGGAGATACCCTCCAGTTCTGAATTGTTAACTTGCGTCTCAGAAGCCTCTGGCAAACGTCTCTGGTGAAGACGTGCGAAACTCACTCTGCAGGCAGTGTGGAACTGTGAGGGGCTGAGGGTCAGCTCAACTCTCAGCAGTAAGATGATTTTGGACAAGGCGTTCAGCTAAGTTCTCACATATGGAACTTAGTATGTAGCACCACTCTACCACAGGAATTACTAGGAAATCGCTGGATTGAGCTTGGAGGCACTCGTCTTGTGTGCCGGGAGATTCCAATTACCTCTCCCAACGCTTGCGTCAAGCAGCGAGCCTAGGCCTTTTGGAAGCGAAATGTAGCTGCAGGCAGGATGTAGGGTTACAGGCCATGAGCTCAACTCTCAGTAGTGTGTATGCATGGGAGGCAGATGTCTGCTACCCACTCGGACATGGGAGTTGGAACCTAGCTACAGTCCTATTGAAGAAGGATG
The DNA here is from genome assembly GCF_048164855.1 of Canis lupus baileyi. NCBI lineage: Eukaryota > Metazoa > Chordata > Mammalia > Carnivora > Canidae > Canis > Canis lupus. The sequence goes on from NW_027326606.1 coordinate 67,757, forward strand.
TTGCAAATCGCTGTATTCAACTCAGCTACACGGGAGTTCAGGCCCAATGCTTACACATGCTTTTCCCACAACCTATCCCAGCCACTAACATAAGGAGGTTAGCAGGTACATCTACAGTCAGGCAGGATGCGGGAGGGTTCTGCGCTCTCAACTCTCACAGGGAAGCATGCCTAGAAGCCAGCTCTCAACTAGCTGCATTCTTATGACAGTGTGAAGGTAGCAGTATTCTGAGTAAGGAGGTTCCCAGATTGCCACTCTCCGGCACCTGGAGATACCCTCCAGGTCTGCATTGTTACCTTGCGTCTCAGAGGCCTCTGGCAAAAGTCTCTGGTGAAGACGTGGGAAACTCACTCTGCAGGCAGTGTGGAACTGTGAGGGACTGAGGGTGAGCTCAACTCTCAGCAGTAAGATGATTTTGGACAAGGCGTTCAGCTACCTTCTCACATATGGAACTTAGTATGTAGCACCAGTCTACCCCAGGAATTACTGGGAAATCGCTGGATTGAGCTTGGATGCACTCGTCTTGTGTGCCGGGAGATTCCAGTTACCTCTCCCAACACTTCGGTGAAGCAGCGAGCCTAGGCCATTTGGAAGCGAAATGTAGCTGCAGGCAGGAGGTAGGGTTACAGGCCATAAGCTCAACTCTCAGAAGTGGGTATGCATGGGAGGCAGATGTTTGCTACCCACTCGGACATGCGAGTGGGAACCTAGCTACACTCTGATGAAGAAGGACTTTGGAAATCGCTGTATTCAACTCAGATACACGTGGGTTCAGGCACAACGATTCCACATGCTTTTCTCACAACCTTTCCCTGTCACTAACATGAGGACGTTAGCAGCTCCTTCTACAGTGAGGTAGGATGCGGGAGGGTTCTGCCCTGTCCTCAGCACTCACAGGGAAGCATGCCTAGAAGCCACCTGTCAACTAGCTGCATTCTTATGGCAGGGTGAAGGTAGCAGTATTCTGAGTAAGGAGGTTCCCAGATTACCACTCTACTGCACCTGGAGATACCCTCCAGGTCTGCATTGTTAACTTGCGTCTCAGAAGCCTCTGGCAAACGTCTCTGGTGAAGACGTGCGAAACTCACTCTGCAGGCAGTGTGGAACTGTGAGCGACTGAGGGTGAGCTCAACTCTCAGCAGTAAGATGATTTTGGACAAGGCGTTCAGCTACCTTCTCACATTTGGAACTTAGTATGTAGCACCAGTCTACCCCAGGAATTACTGGGAAATCGCTTGATTGAGCTTGGAGGCACTAGTCTTGTGTGCTGGGAGATTCCAGTTACCTCTCCCAACACTTCAGTGAAGCAGCGAGCCTAGGCCTTTTGGAAGCGAAAGGTAGCTGCAGGCAGGAGGTAGGGTTACAGGCCATAAGCTCAACTCTCACAAGTGGGTATGCATGGGAGGCAGATGTCTGCTACCCACTCGGACATGCGAGTGGGAACCTTGCTACACTCTGATGAAGAAGGACTTTGGAAATCGCTGTATTCAACTCAGATACACGTGGGTTCAGGCACAACGATTCCACATGCTTTTCTCACAACCTTTCCCTGCCACTAACATGAGGACGTTAGCAGCTCCTTCTACAGTCAAGCAGGATGCGGGAGGGTTGTGCCCTGTCCTTAGCTCTCACAGGGAAGCATGCCTTGAAGCCAGCTGTCAACTAGCTGCATTCTTATGGCAGGGTGAAGGTAGCAGTATTCTGAGACAGGAGGTTCCCAGATTACCACTCTACTGCACCTGGAGAAACCCTCCAGGTCTGCATTAACTTGCGTCTCATAGCCTCTGGCAAACGTCTCTGGTGAAGACGTGCGAAACTCACTCAGAGGCAGTGTGGAACTGTGAGGGACTGAGGGTGAGCTCAACTCTCAGAAGTAAGATGATTTCGGACAAGGCGTTCAGCTACCTTCTCACATATGGAACTTAGTATGTAGCACCAGTCTACCCCAGGATTACTGGGAAATCGCTGGATTTTGCTTGGAGGCACTAGTCTTGTGTGCCGGGAGATTCCACTTACCTCTCCAAACACTTCGGTGAAGCAGCGAGCCTAGGCCTTTTGGAAGCGAAAGGTAGCGGCAGGCAGGAGGTAGGGTTACAGGCCATAAGCTCAACTCTCAGAAGTGTGTATGCATGGGAGGCAGATGTCTGCTACCCACTCGGACATGCGAGTGGGAACCTAGCTACACTCTGATGAAGAAGGTCTTTGGAAATCGCTGTATTCAACTGAGATACACGAGAGTTCAGGCACAACGATTCCACATGCATTTCTCACAACCTTTCCCTGCCACTAACATGAGAATGTTAGCAGCTCCTTCTACAGTCAAGCAGGATGCGGGAGGGTTGTGCCCTGTCCTCAGCTCTCACAGGGAAGCATGCCTTGAAGCCAGCTCTCAACTAGCTGCATTCTTATGGCAGGGTGAAGGTAGCAGTATTCTGAGACAGGAGGTTCCCAGATTACCACTCTACTGCACCTGGAGATACCCTCCAGTTCTGAATTGTTAACTTGCGTCTCAGAAGCCTCTGGCAAACGTCTCTGGTGAAGACGTGCGAAACTCACTCTGCAGGCAGTGTGGAACTGTGAGGGACTGAGGGTCAGCTCAACTCTCAGCAGTAAGATGATTTTGGACAAGGCGTTCAGCTAAGTTCTCACATATGGAACTTAGTATGTAGCACCACTCTACCACAGGAATTACTAGGAAATCGCTGGATTGAGCTTGGAGGCACTCGTCTTGTGTGCCGGGAGATTCCAATTACCTCTCCCAACGCTTGCGTCAAGCAGCGAGCCTAGGCCTTTTGGAAGCGAAATGTAGCTGCAGGCAGGATGTAGGGTTACAGGCCATAAGCTCAACTCTCAGAAGTGTGTATGCATGGGAGGCAGATGTCTGCTACCCACTCGGACATGGGAGTTGGAACCTAGCTACACTCCTATTGCAGAAGGATGTTGCAAATCGCTGTATTCAACTCAGCTACACGGGAGTTCAGGCCCAATGCTTACACATGCTTTTCCCACAACCTATCCCAGCCACTAACATAAGGAGGTTAGCAGGTACATCTACAGTCGGGCAGGATGCGGGAGGGTTCTGCGCTGTCCTCAACTCTCACAGGGAAGCATGCCTAGAAGCCAGCTCTCAACTAGCTGCATTCTTATGACAGTGTGAAGGTAGCAGTATTCTGAGTAAGGAGGTTCCCAGATTGCCACTCTCCGGCACCTGGAGATACCCTTCAGGTCTGCATTGTTACCTTGCGTCTCAGAGGCCTCTGGCAAAAGTCTCTGGTGAAGACGTGGGAAACTCACTCTGCAGGCAGTGTGGAACTGTGAGGGACTGAGGGTGAGCTCAACTCTCAGCAGTAAGATGATTTTGGACAAGGCGTTCAGCTACCTTCTCACATTTGGAACTTAGTATGTAGCACCAGTCTACCCCAGGAATTACTGGGAAATCGCTGGATTGAGCTTGGAGGCACTAGTCTTGTGTGCCGGGAGATTCCAGTTACCTCTCCCAACACTTCAGTGAAGCAGCGAGCCTAGGCCTTTTGGAAGCGAAAGGTAGCTGCAGGCAGGAGGTAGGGTTACAGGCCATAAGCTCAACTCTCAGAAGTGGGTATGCATGGGAGGCAGATGTCTGCTACCCACTCGGACATGCGAGTGGGAACCTAGCTACACTCTGATGAAGAAGGACTTTGGAAATCGCTGTATTCAACTCAGATACACGTGGGTTCAGGCACAACGATTCCACATGCTTTTCTCACAACCTTTCCCTGCCACTAACATGAGGACGTTAGCAGCTCCTTCTACAGTCAAGCAGGATGCGGGAGGGTTGTGCCCTGTCCTTAGCTCTCACAGGGAAGCATGCCTTGAAGCCAGCTGTCAACTAGCTGCATTCTTATGGCAGGGTGAAGGTAGCAGTATTCTGAGACAGGAGGTTCCCAGATTACCACTCTACTGCACCTGGAGAAACCCTCCAGGTCTGCATTAACTTGCGTCTCATAGCCTCTGGCAAACGTCTCTGGTGAAGACGTGCGAAACTCACTCTGCAGGCAGTGTGGAACTGTGAGGGACTGAGGGTCAGCTCAACTCTCAGCAGTAAGATGATTTTGGACAAGGCGTTCAGCTACCTTCTCACATATGGAACTTAGTATGTAGCACCACTCGACCCCAGGAATTACTAGGAAATCGCTGGATTGAGCTTGGAGGCACTCGTCTTGTGTGCCGGGAGATTCCAATTACCTCTCCCAACGCTTGCGTCAAGCAGCGAGCCTAGGCCTTTTGGAAGCGAAATGTAGCTGCAGGCAGGATGTAGGGTTACAGGCCATAAGCTCAACTCTCAGAAGTGTGTATGCATGGGAGGCAGATGTCTGCTACCCACTCGGACATGGGAGTTGGAACCTAGCTACACTCCTATTGAAGAAGGATGTTGGAAATCGCTGTATTCAACTCAGCTACACGGGAGTTCAGGCCCAATGCTTACACATGCTTTTCCCACAACCTATCCCAGCCACTAACATGAGGATGTTAGCAGGTACGTCTACAGTCAGGCAGGATGCGGGAGAGTTCTGCCCTGTCCTCAGCTCTCACAGGGAAGCATGCCTAGAAGCCACCTGTCAACTAGCTGCATTCTTATGGCAGGGTGAAGGTAGCAGTATTCTGAGTAAGGAGGTTCCCAGATTACCACTCTACTGCACCTGGAGATACCCTTCAGGTCTGCATTGTTAACTTGCGTCTCAGAAGCCTCTGGCAAACGTCTCTGGTGAAGACGTGCGAAACTCACTCTGCAGGCAGTGTGGAACTGTGAGAGACTGAGGGTGAGCTCAACTCTCAGAAGTAAGATGATTTTGGACAAGGCGTTCAGCTACCTTCTCACATATGGAACTTAGAATGTAGCACGAGTCTACCCCAGGAATTACTGGGAAATCGCTTGATTGAGCTTGGAGGCACTAGTCTTGTGTGCCGGGAGATTCCAGTTACCTCTCCCAACACTTCAGTGAAGCAGCGAGCCTAGGCCTTTTGGAAGCGAAAGGTAGCTGCAGGCAGGAGGTAGGGTTACAGGCCATAAGCTCAACTCTCACAAGTGGGTATGCATGGGAGGCAGATGTCTGCTACCCACTCGGACATGCGAGTGGGAACCTAGCTACACTCTGATGAAGAAGGACTTTGGAAATCGCTGTATTCAACTCAGATACACGTGGGTTCAGGCACAACGATTCCACATGCTTTTCTCACAACCTTTCCCTGCCACTAACATGAGGACGTTAGCAGCTCCTTCTACAGTCAAGCAGGATGCGGGAGGGTTGTGCCCTGTCCTTAGCTCTCACAGGGAAGCATGCCTTGAAGCCAGCTGTCAACTAGCTGCATTCTTATGGCATGGTGAAGGTAGCAGTATTCTGAGACAGGAGGTTCCCAGATTACCACTCTACTGCACCTGGAGATACCCTCCAGTTCTGCATTGTTAACTTGCGTCTCATAGCCTCTGGCAAACGTCTCTGGTGAAGACGTGCGAAACTCACTCAGAGGCAGTGTGGAACTGTGAGGGACTGAGGGTGAGCTCAACTCTCAGAAGTAAGATGATTTCGGACAAAGCGTTCAGCTACCTTCTCACATATGGAACTTAGTATGTAGCACCAGTCTACCCCAGGATTACTGGGAAATCGCTGGATTTTGCTTGGAGGCACTAGTCTTGTGTGCCGGGAGATTCCACTTACCTCTCCAAACACTTCGGTGAAGCAGCGAGCCTAGGCCTTTTGGAAGCGAAAGGTAGCGGCAGGCAGGAGGTAGGGTTACAGGCCATAAGCTCAACTCTCAGAAGTGTGTATGCATGGGAGGCAGATGTCTGCTACCCACTCGGACATGCGAGTGGGAACCTAGCTACACTCTGATGAAGAAGGTCTTTGGAAATCGCTGTATTCAACTGAGATACACGAGAGTTCAGGCACAACGATTCCACATGCATTTTTCACAACCTTTCCCTGCCACTAACATGAGAATGTTAGCAGCTCCTTCTACAGTCAAGCAGGATGCGGGAGGGTTGTGCCCTGTCCTCAGCTCTCACAGGGAAGCATGCCTTGAAGCCAGCTGTCAACTAGCTGCATTCTTATGGCAGGGTGAAGGTAGCAGTATTCTGAGACAGGAGGTTCCCAGATTACCACTCTACTGCACCTGGAGATACCCTCCAGTTCTGAATTGTTAACTTGCGTCTCAGAAGCCTCTGGCAAACGTCTCTGGTGAAGACGTGCGAAACTCACTCTGCAGGCAGTGTGGAACTGTGAGGGGCTGAGGGTGAGCTCAACTCTCAGCAGTAAGATGATTTTGGACAAGGCGTTCAGCTAAGTTCTCACATATGGAACTTAGTATGTAGCACCACTCTACCACAGGAATTACTAGGAAATCGCTGGATTGAGCTTGGAGGCACTCGTCTTGTGTGCCGGGAGATTCCAATTACCTCTCCCAACGCTTGCGTCAAGCAGCGAGCCTAGGCCTTTTGGAAGCGAAATGTAGCTGCAGGCAGGATGTAGGGTTACAGGCCATAAGCTCAACTCTCAGAAGTGTGTATGCATGGGAGGCAGATGTCTGCTACCCACTCGGACATGGGAGTTGGAACCTAGCTACACTCCTATTGAAGAAGGATGTTGCAAATCGCTGTATTCAACTCAGCTACACGGGAGTTCAGGCCCAATGCTTACACATGCTTTTCCCACAACCTATCCCAGCCACTAACATAAGGAGGTTAGCAGGTACATCTACAGTCGGGCAGGATGCGGGAGGGTTCTGCGCTGTCCTCAACTCTCACAGGGAAGCATGCCTAGAAGCCAGCTCTCAACTAGCTGCATTCTTATGACAGTGTGAAGGTAGCAGTATTCTGAGTAAGGAGGTTCCCAGATTGCCACTCTCCGGCACCTGGAGATACCCTTCAGGTCTGCATTGTTACCTTGCGTCTCAGAGGCCTCTGGCAAAAGTCTCTGGTGAAGACGTGGGAAACTCACTCTGCAGGCAGTGTGGAACTGTGAGGGACTGAGGGTGAGCTCAACTCTCAGCAGTAAGATGATTTTGGACAAGGCGTTCAGCTACCTTCTCACATTTGGAACTTAGTATGTAGCACCAGTCTACCCCAGGAATTACTGGGAAATCGCTGGATTGAGCTTGGAGGCACTAGTCTTGTGTGCCGGGAGATTCCAGTTACCTCTCCCAACACTTCAGTGAAGCAGCGAGCCTAGGCCTTTTGGAAGCGAAAGGTAGCTGCAGGCAGGAGGTAGGGTTACAGGCCATAAGCTCAACTCTCACAAGTGGGTATGCATGGGAGGCAGATGTCTGCTACCCACTCGGACATGCGAGTGGGAACCTAGCTACACTCTGATGAAGAAGGACTTTGGAAATCGCTGTATTCAACTCAGATACACGTGGGTTCAGGCACAACGATTCCACATGCTTTTCTCACAACCTTTCCCTGCCACTAACATGAGGACGTTAGCAGCTCCTTCTACAGTCAAGCAGGATGCGGGAGGGTTGTGCCCTGTCCTTAGCTCTCACAGGGAAGCATGCCTTGAAGCCAGCTGTCAACTAGCTGCATTCTTATGGCAGGGTGAAGGTAGCAGTATTCTGAGACAGGAGGTTCCCAGATTACCACTCTACTGCACCTGGAGAAACCCTCCAGGTCTGCATTAACTTGCGTCTCATAGCCTCTGGCAAACGTCTCTGGTGAAGACGTGCGAAACTCACTCTGCAGGCAGTGTGGAACTGTGAGGGACTGAGGGTCAGCTCAACTCTCAGCAGTAAGATGATTTTGGACAAGGCGTTCAGCTACCTTCTCACATATGGAACTTAGTATGTAGCACCACTCTACCCCAGGAATTACTAGGAAATCGCTGGATTGAGCTTGGAGGCACTCGTCTTGTGTGCCGGGAGATTCCAATTACCTCTCCCAACGCTTGCGTCAAGCAGCGAGCCTAGGCCTTTTGGAAGCGAAATATAGCTGCAGGCAGGATGTAGGGTTACAGGCCATAAGCTCAACTCTCAGAAGTGTGTATGCATGGGAGGCAGATGTCTGCTACCCACTCGGACATGGGAGTTGGAACCTAGCTACACTCCTATTGAAGAAGGATGTTGGAAATCGCTGTATTCAACTCAGCTACACGGGAGTTCAGGCCCAATGCTTACACATGCTTTTCCCACAACCTATCCCAGCCACTAACATGAGGATGTTAGCAGGTACGTCTACAGTCAGGCAGGATGCGGGAGAGTTCTGCCCTGTCCTCAGCTCTCACAGGGAAGCATGCCTAGAAGCCACCTGTCAACTAGCTGCATTCTTATGGCAGGGTGAAGGTAGCAGTATTCTGAGTAAGGAGGTTCCCAGATTACCACTCTACTGCACCTGGAGATACCCTCCAGGTCTGCATTGTTAACTTGCGTCTCAGAAGCCTCTGGCAAACGTCTCTGGTGAAGACGTGGGAAACTCACTCTGCAGGCAGTGTGGAACTGTGAGCGACTGAGGGTGAGCTCAACTCTCAGAAGTAAGATGATTTTGGACAAGGCGTTCAGCTACCTTCTCACATATGGAACTTAGAATGTAGCACGAGTCTACCCCAGGAATTACTGGGAAATCGCTTGATTGAGCTTGGAGGCACTAGTCTTGTGTGCCGGGAGATTCCAGTTACCTCTCCCAACACTTCAGTGAAGCAGCGAGCCTAGGCCTTTTGGAAGCGAAAGGTAGCTGCAGGCAGGAGGTAGGGTTACAGGCCATAAGCTCAACTCTCAGAAGTGGGTATGCATGGGAGGCAGATGTCTGCTACCCACTCGGACATGCGAGTGGGAACCTAGATACACTCTGATGAAGAAGGACTTTGGAAATCGCTGTATTCAACTCAGATACACGTGGGTTCAGGCACAACGATTCCACATGCTTTTCTCACAACCTTTCCCTGCCACTAACATGAGGACGTTAGCAGCTCCTTCAACAGTCAAGCAGGATGCGGGAGGGTTGTGCCCTGTCCTCAGCTCTCACAGGGAAGCATGCCTTGAAGCCAGCTGTCAACTAGCTGCATTCTTATGGCAGGGTGAAGGTAGCAGTATTCTGAGACAGGAGGTTCCCAGATTACCACTCTACTGCACCTGGAGATACCCTCCAGTTCTGAATTGTTAACTTGCGTCTCAGAAGCCTCTGGCAAACGTCTCTGGTGAAGACGTGCGAAACTCACTCTGCAGGCAGTGTGGAACTTTGAGGGACTGAGGGTCAGCTCAACTCTCAGCAGTAAGATGATTTTGGACAAGGCGTTCAGCTAAGTTCTCACATATGGAACTTAGTATGTAGCACCACTCTAACACAGGAATTACTAGGAAATCGCTGGATTGAGCTTGGAGGCACTCGTCTTGTGTGCCGGGAGATTCCAATTGCCTCTCCCAACGCTTGCGTCAAGCAGCGAGCCTAGGCCTTTTGGAAGCGAAATGTAGCTGCAGGCAGGATGTAGGGTTACAGGCCATGAGCTCAACTCTCAGAAGTGTGTATGCATGGGAGGCAGATGTCTGCTACCCACTCGGACATGGGAGTTGGAACCTAGCTACACTCCTATTGAAGAAGGATGTTGCAAATCGCTGTATTCAACTCAGCTACACGGGAGTTCAGGCCCAATGCTTACACATGCTTTTCCCACAACCTATCCCAGCCACTAACATAAGGAGGTTAGCAGGTACATCTACAGTCAGGCAGGATGCGGGAGGGTTCTGCGCTCTCAACTCTCACAGGGAAGCATGCCTAGAAGCCAGCTCTCAACTAGCTGCATTCTTATGACAGTGTGAAGGTAGCAGTATTCTGAGTAAGGAGGTTCCCAGATTGCCACTCTCCGGCACCTGGAGATACCCTCCAGGTCTGCAATGTTACCTTGCGTCTCAGAGGCCTCTGGCAAAAGTCTCTGGTGAAGACGTGGGAAACTCACTCTGCAGGCAGTGTGGAACTGTGAGGGACTGAGGGTGAGCTCAACTCTCAGCAGTAAGATGATTTTGGACAAGGCGTTCAGCTACCTTCTCACATATGGAACTTAGTATGTAGCACAAGTCTACCCCAGGAATTACTGGGAAATCGCTGGATTGAGCTTGGAGGCACTCGTCTTGTGTGCCGGGAGATTCCAGTTACCTCTCCCAACACTTCGGTGAAGCAGCGAGCCTAGGCCATTTGGAAGCGAAATGTAGCTGCAGGCAGGAGGTAGGGTTACAGGCCATAAGCTCAACTCTCAGAAGTGGGTATGCATGGGAGGCAGATGTTTGCTACCCACTCGGACATGCGAGTGGGAACCTAGCTACACTCTGATGAAGAAGGACTTTGGAAATCGCTGTATTCAACTCAGATACACGTGGGTTCAGGCACAACGATTCCACATGCTTTTCTCACAACCTTTCCCTGTCACTAACATAAGGACGTTAGCAGCTCCTTCTACAGTGAGGTAGGATGCGGGAGGGTTCTGCCCTGTCCTCAGCACTCACAGGGAAGCATGCCTAGAAGCCACCTGTCAACTAGCTGCATTCTTATGGCAGGGTGAAGGTAGCAGTATTCTGAGACAGGAGGTTCCCAGTTTACCACTCTACTGCACCTGGAGATACCCTCCAGGTCTGCATTGTTAACTGGCGTCTCAGAAGCCTCTGGCAAACGTCTCTGGTGAAGACGTGCGAAACTCACTCTGCAGGCAGTGTGGAACTGTGAGGGACTGAGGGTGAGCTCAACTCTCAGAAGTAAGATGTTTTTGGACAAGGCGTTCAACTACCTACTCACGTATGGAACTTAGTATGTAGCACCAGTCTACCCCAGGAATTACTAGGAAATCGCTTGATTGAGCTTGGAGGCACTCGTCTTGTGTGCCGGGAGATTCCAGTTACCTCTCCCAACACTTGCGTCAAGCAGCAAGCCTAGGCCTTTTGGAAGCGAAAGGTAGCGGCAGGCCGGATGTAGGGTTACAGGCCATGAGCTCAACTCTCAGAAGTGTGTATGCATGGGAGGCAGATGTCTGCTACCCACTCGGACATAGGAGTTGGAACCTAGCTACACTCCTATTGAAGAAGGATGTTGGAAATCGCTGTATTCAACTCAGATACACGGGAGTTCAGGCCCAATGTTTACACATGCTTTTCCCACAACCTATCCCAGCCACTAACATAAGGAGGTTAGCAGGTACGTCTACAGTCAGGCAGGATGCGGGAAGGTTCTGCCCTGTCCTCAGCTCTCACAGGGAAGCATGCCTAGAAGCCAGCTGTCAACTAGCTGCATTCTTATGGCAGGGTGAAGGTAGCAGTATTCTGAGACAGGAGGTTCCCAGATTACCACTCTACTGCACCTGGAGATACCCTCCAGTTCTGAATTGTTAACTTGCGTCTCAGAAGCCTCTGGCAAACGTCTCTGGTGAAGACGTGCGAAACTCACTCTGCAGGCAGTGTGGAACTGTGAGGGACTGAGGGTCAGCTCAACTCTCAGCAGTAAGATGATTTTGGACAAGGTGTTTAGCTAAGTTCTCACATATGGAACTTAGTATGTAGCACCACTCTACCACAGGAATTACTAGGAAATCGCTGGATTGAGCTTGGAGGCACTCGTCTTGTGTGCCGGGAGATTCCAATTACCTCTCCCAACGCTTGCGTCAAGCAGCGAGCCTAGGCCTTTTGGAAGCGAAATGTAGCTGCAGGCAGGATGTAGGGTTACAGACCATAAGCTCAACTCTCAGAAGTGTGTATGCATGGGAGGCAGATGTCTGCTACCCACTCGGACATGGGAGTTGGAACCTAGCTACACTCCTATTGAAGAAGGATGTTGGAAATCGCTGTATTCAACTCAGCCACACGGGAGTTCAGGCCCAATGCTTACACATGCTTTTCCCACAACCTATACCAGCCACTAACATAAGGAGGTTAGCAGGTACATCTACAGTCAGGCAGGATGCGGGAGGGGTCTGCGCTGTCCTCAACTCTCACAGGGAAGCATGCCTAGAAGCCAGCTCTCAACTAGCTGCATTCTTATGACAGTGTGAAGGTAGCAGTATTCTGAGTAAGGAGGTTCCCAGATTGCCACTCTCCGGCACCTGGAGATACCGTCCAGGTCTGCATTGTTACCTTGTGTCTCAGAGGCCTCTGGCAAAAGTCTCTGGTGAAGACGTGGGAAACTCACTCTGCAGGCAGTGTGGAACTGTGAGGGACTGAGGGTGAGCTCAACTCTCAGCAGTAAGATGATTTTGGACAAGGCGTTCAGCTACCTTCTCACATATGGAACTTAGTATGTAGCACCAGTCTACCCCAGGAATTACTGGGAAATCGCTGGATTCAGCTTGGAGGCACTCGTCTTGTGTGCCGGGAGATTCCAGTTACCTCTCCCAACACTTCGGTGAAGCAGCGAGCCTAGGCCATTTGGAAGCGAAATGTAGCTGCAGGCAGGAGGTAGGATTACAGGCCATAAGCTCAACTCTCAGAAGTGGGTATGCATGGGAGGCAGATGTTTGCTACCCACTCGGACATGCGAGTGGGAACCTAGCTACACTCTGATGAAGAAGGACTTTGGAAATCGCTGTATTCAACTCAGATACACGTGGGTTCAGGCACAACGATTCCACATGCTTTTCTCACAACCTTTCCCTGTCACTAACATGAGGACGTTAGCAGCTCCTTCTACAGTCAGGTAGGATGCGGGAGGGTTCTGCCCTGTCCTCAGCACTCACAGGGAAGCATGCCTAGAAGCCACCTGTCAACTAGCTGCATTCTTATGGCAGGGTGAAGGTAGCAGTATTCTGAGTAAGGAGGTTCCCAGATTACCACTCTACTGCACCTGGAGATACCCTCCAGGTCTGCATTGTTAACTTGCGTCTCAGAAGCCTCTGGCAAACGTCTCTGGTGAAGACGTGCGAAACTCACTCTGCAGGCAGTGTGGAACTGTGAGCGACTGAGGGTGAGCTCAACTCTCAGCAGTAAGATGATTTTGGACAAGGCGTTCAGCTACCTTCTCACATTTGGAACTTAGTATGTAGCCCCAGTCTACCCCAGGAATTACTGGAAAATCGCTGGATTGAGCTTGGAGGCCCTCGTCTTGTGTGCCGGGAGATTCCAGTTACCTCTCCCAACACTTCAGTGAAGCAGCGAGCCTAGGCCTTTTGGAAGCGAAAGGTAGCTGCAGGCAGGAGGTAGGGTTACAGGCCATAAGCTCAACTCTCACAAGTGGGTATGCATGGGAGGCAGATGTCTGCTACCCACTCGGACATGCGAGTGGGAACCTAGCTACACTCTGATGAAGAAGGACTTTGGAAATCGCTGTATTCAACTCAGATACACGTGGGTTCAGGCACAATGATTCCACATGCTTTTCTCACAACCTTTCCCTGCCACTAACATGAGGACGTTAGCAGCTCCTTCTACAGTCAAGCAGGATGCGGGAGGGTTGTGCCCTGTCCTTAGCTCTCACAGGGAAGCATGCCTTGAAGCCAGCTGTCAACTAGCTGCATTCTTATGGCAGGGTGAAGGTAGCAGTATTCTGAGACAGGAAGTTCCCAGATTACCACTCTACTGCACCTGGAGAAACCCTCCAGGTCTGCATTAACTTGCGTCTCATAGCCTCTGGCAAACGTCTCTGGTGAAGACGGGCGAAACTCACTCTGCAGGCAGTGTGGAACTGTGAGGGACTGAGGCTCAGCTCAACTCTCAGCAGTAAGATGATTTTGGACAAGGCGTTCAGCTACCTTCTCACATATGGAACTTAGTATGTAGCACCAGTCTACCCCAGGAATTACTGGGAAATCGCTGGATTGAGCTTGGAGGCACTCGTCTTGTGTGCCGGGAGATTCCAATTACCTCTCCCAACACTTGCGTAAAGCAGCGAGCCTAGGCCTTTTGGAAGCGAAAGGTAGCGGCAGGCCGGATGTAGGGTTACAGGCCATGAGCTCAACTCTCAGAAGTGTGTATGCATGGGAGGCAGATGTCTGCTACCCACTCGGACATGGGAGTTGGAACCTAGCTACACTCCTATTGAAGAAGGATGTTGGAAATCGCTGTATTCAACTCAGATACACGGGAGTTCAGGCCCAATGCTTACACATGCTTTTCCCACAACATATCCCAGCCACTAACATAAGGAGGTTAGCAGGTACGTCTACAGTCAGGCAGGATGCGGGAAGGTTCTGCCCTGTCCTCAGCTCTCACAGGGAAGCATGCCTAGAAGCCAGCTCTCAACTAGCTGCATTCTTATGATAGTGTGAAGGTAGCAGTATTCTGAGACAGGAGGTTCCCAGATTAACACTCTACTACACCTGGAGATACCCTCCAGGTCTACATTGTTAACTTGCGTCTCATAGCCTCTGGCAAACGTCTCTGGTGAAGACGTGCGAAACTCACTCTGCAGGCAGTGTGGAACTGTGAGGGACTGAGGGTGAGCTCAACTCTCAGCAGTAAGATGACTTTGGACAAGGCGTTCAGCTACCTTCTCACATATGGAACTTAGTATGTAGCCCCATTTTACCCCAGGAATTACTGGAAAATCGCTGGATTGAGCTTGGAGGCCCTCGTCTTGTGTGCCGGGAGATTCCAGTTACCTCTCCCAACACTTCGGTGAAGCAGCGAGCCTAGGCCTTTTGGAAGCGAAAGGTAGCTGCAGGCAGGAGGTAGGGTTACAGGCCATAAGCTCAACTCTCAGAAGTGGGTATGCATGGGAGGCAGATGTCTGCTACCCACTCGGACATGCGAGTGGGAACCTAGCTACACTCTGATGAAGAAGGACTTTGGAAATCGCTGTATTCAACTCAGATACACGTGGGTTCAGGCACAACGATTCCACATGCTTTTTTCACAACCTTTCCCTGCCACTAACATGAGGACGTTAGCAGCTCCTTCTACAGTCAAGCAGGATGCGGGAGGGTTGTGCCCTGTACTCAGCTCTCACAGGGAAGCATGCCTTGAAGCCAGCTGTCAACTAGCTGCATTCTTATGGCAGGGTGAAGGTAGCAGTATTCTGAGACAGGAGGTTCCCAGATTACCACTCTACTGCACCTGGAGATACCCTCCAGGTCTGCATTGTTAACTTGCGTCTCAGAAGCCTCTGGCAAACGTCTCTGGTGAAGACGTGCGAAACTCACTCTGCAGGCAGTGTGGAACTGTGAGGGACTGAGGGTGAGCTCAACTCTCAGAAGTAAGATGTTTTTGGACAAGGCGTTCAACTACCTACTCACTTATGGAACTTAGTATGTAGCACCAGTCTACCACAGGAATTACTAGGAAATCGCTTGTTTGAGCTTGCAGGCACTCGTCTTGTGTGCCGGGAGATTCCAGTTACCTCTCCCAACACTTGCGTCAAGCAGCGAGCCTAGGCCTTTTGGAAGCGAAAGGTAGCGGCAGGCAGGATGTAGGGTTACAGGCCATGAGCTCAACTCTCAGAAGTGTGTATGCATGGGAGGCAGATGTCTGCTACCCACTCGGACATGGGAGTTGGAACCTAGCTACACTCCTATTGAAGAAGGATGTTGGAAATCGCTGTATTCAACTCAGATACACGGAAGTTCAGGCCCAATGCTTACACATGCTTTTCACACAACCTATCCCAGCCACTAACATAAGGAGGTTAGCAGGTACGTCTACAGTCGGGCAGGATGCGGGAGGGTTCTGCCCTGTCCTCAGCTCTCACAGGGAAGCATGCCTAGAAGCCAGCTCTCAACCAGCTGCATTCTTATGACAGTGTGAAGGTAGCAGTATTCTGAGACAGGAGGTTCCCAGATTACCACTCTACTGCACCTGGAGATACCCTTCAGGTCTGCATTGTTACCTTGCGTCTCAGAGGCCTCTGGCAAAAGTCTCTGGTGAAGACGTGGGAAACTCACTCTGCAGGCAGTGTGGAACTGTGAGGGACTGAGGGTGAGCTCAACTCTCAGCAGTAAGATGATTTTGGACAAGGCGTTCAGCTACCTTCTCACATTTGGAACTTAGTATGTAGCACCAGTCTACCCCAGGAATTACTGGGAAATCGCTGGATTGAGCTTGGAGGCACTAGTCTTGTGTGCCGGGAGATTCCAGTTACCTCTCCCAACACTTCAGTGAAGCAGCGAGCCTAGGCCTTTTGGAAGCGAAAGGTAGCTGCAGGCAGGAGGTAGGGTTACAGGCCATAAGCTCAACTCTCACAAGTGGGTATGCATGGGAGGCAGATGTCTGCTACCCACTCGGACATGCGAGTGGGAACCTAGCTACACTCTGATGAAGAAGGACTTTGGAAATCGCTGTATTCAACTCAGATACACGTGGGTTCAGGCACAACGATTCCACATGCTTTTCTCACAACCTTTCCCTGCCACTAACATGAGGACGTTAGCAGCTCCTTCTACAGTCAAGCAGGATGCGGGAGGGTTGTGCCCTGTCCTTAGTTCTCACAGGGAAGCATGCCTTGAAGCCAGCTGTCAACTAGCTGCATTCTTATGGCAGGGTGAAGGTAGCAGTATTCTGAGACAGGAGGTTCCCAGATTACCACTCTACTGCACCTGGAGAAACCCTCCAGGTCTGCATTAACTTGCGTCTCATAGCCTCTGGCAAACGTCTCTGGTGAAGACGTGCGAAACTCACTCTGCAGGCAGTGTGGAACTGTGAGGGACTGAGGGTCAGCTCAACTCTCAGCAGTAAGATGATTTTGGACAAGGCGTTCAGCTACCTTCTCACATATGGAACTTAGTATGTAGCACCACTCTACCCCAGGAATTACTAGGAAATCGCTGGATTGAGCTTGGAGGCACTCGTCTTGTGTGCCGGGAGATTCCAATTACCTCTCCCAACGCTTGCGTCAAGCAGCGAGCCTAGGCCTTTTGGAAGCGAAATGTAGCTGCAGGCAGGATGTAGGGTTACAGGCCATAAGCTCAACTCTCAGAAGTGTGTATGCATGGGAGGCAGATGTCTGCTACCCACTCGGACATGGGAGTTGGAACCTAGCTACACTCCTATTGAAGAAGGATGTTGGAAATCGCTGTATTCAACTCAGCTACACGGGAGTTCAGGCCCAATGCTTACACATGCTTTTCCCACAACCTATCCCAGCCACTAACATGAGGATGTTAGCAGGTACGTCTACAGTCAGGCAGGATGCGGGAGAGTTCTGCCCTGTCCTCAGCTCTCACAGGGAAGCATGCCTAGAAGCCACCTGTCAACTAGCTGCATTCTTATGGCAGGGTGAAGGTAGCAGTATTCTGAGTAAGGAGGTTCCCAGATTACCACTCTACTGCACCTGGAGATACCCTCCAGGTCTGCATTGTTAACTTGCGTCTCAGAAGCCTCTGGCAAACGTCTCTGGTGAAGACGTGGGAAACTCACTCTGCAGGCAGTGTGGAACTGTGAGCGACTGAGGGTGAGCTCAACTCTCAGAAGTAAGATGATTTTGGACAAGGCGTTCAGCTACCTTCTCACATATGGAACTTAGAATGTAGCACCAGCCTACCACAGGAATTACTACGAAATCGCTGGATTGATCTTGGAGGCACTAGTCTTGGGTGCCGGGAGATTCCACTTACCTCTCCAAACACTTCGGTGAAGCAGCGAGCCTAGGCCTTTTGGAAGCGAAAGGTAGCGGCAGGCAGGAGGTAGGGTTACAGGCCATAAGCTCAACTCTCAGAAGTGTGTATGCATGGGAGGCAGATGTCTGCTACCCACTCGGACATGCGAGTGGGAACCTAGCTACACTCTGATGAAGAAGGTCTTTGGAAATCGCTGTATTCAACTGAGATACACGAGAGTTCAGGCACAACGATTCCACATGCATTTCTCACAACCTTTCCCTGCCACTAACATGAGAACGTTAGCAGCTCCTTCTACAGTCAAGCAGGATGCGGGAGGGTTGTGCCCTGTCCTCAGCTCTCACAGGGAAGCATGCCTTGAAGCCAGCTCTCAACTAGCTGCATTCTTATGGCAGGGTGAAGGTAGCAGTATTCTGAGACAGGAGGTTCCCAGATTACCACTCTACTGCACCTGGAGATACCCTCCAGTTCTGAATTGTTAACTTGCGTCTCAGAAGCCTCTGGCAAACGTCTCTGGTGAAGACGTGCGAAACTCTCTCTGCAGGCAGTGTGGAACTGTGAGGGGCTGAGGGTCAGCTCAACTCTCAGCAGTAAGATGATTTCGGACAAGGCGTTCAGCTACCTTCTCACATATGGAACTTAGTATGTAGCACCAGTCTACCCCAGGATTACTGGGAAATCGCTGGATTTTGCTTGGAGGCACTAGTCTTGTGTGCCGGGAGATTCCACTTACCTCTCCAAACACTTCGGTGAAGCAGCGAGCCTAGGCCTTTTGGAAGCGAAAGGTAGCGGCAGGCAGGAGGTAGGGTTACAGGCCATAAGCTCAACTCTCAGAAGTGTGTATGCATGGGAGGCAGATGTCTGCTACCCACTCGGACATGCGAGTGGGAACCTAGCTACACTCTGATGAAGAAGGTCTTTGGAAATCGCTGTATTCAACTGAGATACACGAGAGTTCAGGCACAACGATTCCACATGCATTTCTCACAACCTTTCCCTGCCACTAACATGAGAATGTTAGCAGCTCCTTCTACAGTCAAGCAGGATGCGGGAGGGTTGTGCCCTGTCCTCAGCTCTCACAGGGAAGCATGCCTTGAAGCCAGCTGTCAACTAGCTGCATTCTTATGGCAGGGTGAAGGTAGCAGTATTCTGAGACAGGAGGTTCCCAGATTACCACTCTACTGCACCTGGAGATACCCTCCAGTTCTGAATTGTTAACTTGCGTCTCAGAAGCCTCTGGCAAACGTCTCTGGTGAAGACGTGCGAAACTCACTCTGCAGGCAGTGTGGAACTGTGAGGGACTGAGGGTCAGCTCAACTCTCAGCAGTAAGATGATTTTGGACAAGGCGTTCAGCTAAGTTCTCACATATGGAACTTAGTATGTAGCACCACTCTACCACAGGAATTACTAGGAAATCGCTGGATTGAGCTTGGAGGCACTCGTCTTGTGTGCCGGGAGATTCCAATTGCCTCTCCCAACGCTTGCGTCAAGCAGCGAGCCTAGGCCTTTTGGAAGCGAAATGTAGCTGCAGGCAGGATGTAGGGTTACAGGCCATGAGCTCAACTCTCAGAAGTGTGTATGCATGGGAGGCAGATGTCTGCTACCCACTCGGACATGGGAGTTGGAACCTAGCTACACTCCTATTGAAGAAGGATGTTGCAAATCGCTGTATTCAACTCAGCTACACGGGAGTTCAGGCCCAATGCTTACACATGCTTTTCCCACAACCTATCCCAGCCACTAACATAAGGAGGTTAGCAGGTACATCTACAGTCAGGCAGGATGCGGGAGGGTTCTGCGCTCTCAACTCTCACAGGGAAGCATGCCTAGAAGCCAGCTCTCAACTAGCTGCATTCTTATGACAGTGTGAAGGTAGCAGTATTCTGAGTAAGGAGGTTCCCAGATTGCCACTCTCCGGCACCTGGAGATACCCTCCAGGTCTGCATTGTTACCTTGCGTCTCAGAGGCCTCTGGCAAAAGTCTCTGGTGAAGACGTGGGAAACTCACTCTGCAGGCAGTGTGGAACTGTGAGGGACTGAGGGTGAGCTCAACTCTCAGCAGTAAGATGATTTTGGACAAGGCGTTCAGCTACCTTCTCACATATGGAACTTAGTATGTAGCACCAGTCTACCCCAGGAATTACTGGGAAATCGCTGGATTGAGCTTGGAGGCACTCGTCTTGTGTGCCGGGAGATTCCAGTTACCTCTCCCAACACTTCGGTGAAGCAGCGAGCCTAGGCCATTTGGAAGCGAAATGTAGCTGCAGGCAGGAGGTAGGGTTACAGGCCATGAGCTCAACTCTCAGAAGTGGGTATGCATGGGAGGCAGATGTTTGCTACCCACTCGGACATGCGAGTGGGAACCTAGCTACACTCTGATGAAGAAGGACTTTGGAAATCGCTGTATTCAACTCAGATACACGTGGGTTCAGGCACAACGATTCCACATGCTTTTCTCACAACCTTTCCCTGTCACTAACATGAGGACGTTAGCAGCTCCTTCTACAGTGAGGTAGGATGCGGGAGGGTTCTGCCCTGTCCTCAGCACTCACAGGGAAGCATGCCTAGAAGCCACCTGTCAACTAGCTGCATTCTTATGGCAGGGTGAAGGTAGCAGTATTCTGAGACAGGAGGTTCCCAGTTTACCACTCTACTGCACCTGGAGATACCCTCCAGGTCTGCATTGTTAACTTGCGTCTCAGAAGCCTCTGGCAAACGTCTCTGGTGAAGACGTGCGAAACTCACTCTGCAGGCAGTGTGGAACTGTGAGGGACTGAGGGTGAGCTCAACTCTCAGAAGTAAGATGTTTTTGGACAAGGCGTTCAACTACCTACTCACGTATGGAACTTAGTATGTAGCACCAGTCTACCCCAGGAATTACTAGGAAATCGCTTGATTGAGCTTGGAGGCACTCGTCTTGTGTGCCGGGAGATTCCAGTTACCTCTCCCAACACTTGCGTCAAGCAGCAAGCCTAGGCCTTTTGGAAGCGAAAGGTAGCGGCAGGCCGGATGTAGGGTTACAGGCCATGAGCTCAACTCTCAGAAGTGTGTATGCATGGGAGGCAGATGTCTGCTACCCACTCGGACATAGGAGTTGGAACCTAGCTACACTCCTATTGAAGAAGGATGTTGGAAATCGCTGTATTCAACTCAGATACACGGGAGTTCAGGCCCAATGTTTACACATGCTTTTCCCACAACCTATCCCAGCCACTAACATAAGGAGGTTAGCAGGTACGTCTACAGTCAGGCAGGATGCGGGAAGGTTCTGCCCTGTCCTCAGCTCTCACAGGGAAGCATGCCTAGAAGACAGCTGTCAACTAGCTGCATTCTTATGGCAGGGTGAAGGTAGCAGTATTCTGAGACAGGAGGTTCCCAGATTACCACTCTACTGCACCTGGAGATACCCTCCAGTTCTGAATTGTTAACTTGCGTCTCAGAAGCCTCTGGCAAACGTCTCTGGTGAAGACGTGCGAAACTCACTCTGCAGGCAGTGTGGAACTGTGAGGGACTGAGGGTCAGCTCAACTCTCAGCAGTAAGATGATTTTGGACAAGGTGTTTAGCTAAGTTCTCACATATGGAACTTAGTATGTAGCACCACTCTACCACAGGAATTACTAGGAAATCGCTGGATTGAGCTTGGAGGCACTCGTCTTGTGTGCCGGGAGATTCCAATTACCTCTCCCAACGCTTGCGTCAAGCAGCGAGCCTAGGCCTTTTGGAAGCGAAATGTAGCTGCAGGCAGGATGTAGGGTTACAGGCCATAAGCTCAACTCTCAGAAGTGTGTATGCATGGGAGGCAGATGTCTGCTACCCACTCGGACATGGGAGTTGGAACCTAGCTACACTCCTATTGAAGAAGGATGTTGGAAATCGCTGTATTCAACTCAGCCACACGGGAGTTCAGGCCCAATGCTTACACATGCTTTTCCCACAACCTATACCAGCCACTAACATAAGGAGGTTAGCAGGTACATCTACAGTCAGGCAGGATGCGGGAGGGGTCTGCGCTGTCCTCAACTCTCACAGGGAAGCATGCCTAGAAGCCAGCTCTCAACTAGCTGCATTCTTATGACAGTGTGAAGGTAGCAGTATTCTGAGTAAGGAGGTTCCCAGATTGCCACTCTCCGGCACCTGGAGATACCGTCCAGGTCTGCATTGTTACCTTGTGTCTCAGAGGCCTCTGGCAAAAGTCTCTGGTGAAGACGTGGGAAACTCACTCTGCAGGCAGTGTGGAACTGTGAGGGACTGAGGGTGAGCTCAACTCTCAGCAGTAAGATGATTTTGGACAAGGCGTTCAGCTACCTTCTCACATATGGAACTTAGTATGTAGCACCAGTCTACCCCAGGAATTACTGGGAAATCGCTGGATTCAGCTTGGAGGCACTCGTCTTGTGTGCCGGGAGATTCCAGTTACCTCTCCCAACACTTCGGTGAAGCAGCGAGCCTAGGCCATTTGGAAGCGAAATGTAGCTGCAGGCAGGAGGTAGGATTACAGGCCATAAGCTCAACTCTCAGAAGTGGGTATGCATGGGAGGCAGATGTTTGCTACCCACTCGGACATGCGAGTGGGAACCTAGCTACACTCTGATGAAGAAGGACTTTGGAAATCGCTGTATTCAACTCAGATACACGTGGGTTCAGGCACAACGATTCCACATGCTTTTCTCACAACCTTTCCCTGTCACTAACATGAGGACGTTAGCAGCTCCTTCTACAGTCAGGTAGGATGCGGGAGGGTTCTGCCCTGTCCTCAGCACTCACAGGGAAGCATGCCTAGAAGCCACCTGTCAACTAGCTGCATTCTTATGGCAGGGTGAAGGTAGCAGTATTCTGAGTAAGGAGGTTCCCAGATTACCACTCTACTGCACCTGGAGATACCCTCCAGGTCTGCATTGTTAACTTGCGTCTCAGAAGCCTCTGGCAAACGTCTCTGGTGAAGACGTGCGAAACTCACTCTGCAGGCAGTGTGGAACTGTGAGCGACTGAGGGTGAGCTCAACTCTCAGCAGTAAGATGATTTTGGACAAGGCGTTCAGCTACCTTCTCACATTTGGAACTTAGTATGTAGCCCCAGTCTACCCCAGGAATTACTGGAAAATCGCTGGATTGAGCTTGGAGGCCCTCGTCTTGTGTGCCGGGAGATTCCAGTTACCTCTCCCAACACTTCGGTGAAGCAGCGAGCCTAGGCCTTTTGGAAGCGAAAGGTAGCTGCAGGCAGGAGGTAGGGTTACAGGCCATAAGCTCAACTCTCAGAAGTGGGTATGCATGGGAGGCAGATGTCTGCTACCCACTCGGACATGCGAGTGGGAACCTAGCTACACTCTGATGAAGAAGGACTTTGGAAATCGCTGTATTCAACTCAGATACACGTGGGTTCAGGCACAACGATTCCACATGCTTTTTTCACAACCTTTCCCTGCCACTAACATGAGGACGTTAGCAGCTCCTTCTACAGTCAAGCAGGATGCGGGAGGGTTGTGCCCTGTACTCAGCTCTCACAGGGAAGCATGCCTTGAAGCCAGCTGTCAACTAGCTGCATTCTTATGGCAGGGTGAAGGTAGCAGTATTCTGAG
This sequence comes from Canis lupus baileyi, assembly GCF_048164855.1. Classification (NCBI taxonomy): domain Eukaryota; kingdom Metazoa; phylum Chordata; class Mammalia; order Carnivora; family Canidae; genus Canis; species Canis lupus. The sequence continues at coordinate 90,816 of NW_027326606.1, forward strand.
ACAGGAGGTTCCCAGATTACCACTCTACTGCACCTGGAGATACCCTCCAGGTCTGCATTGTTAACTTGCGTCTCAGAAGCCTCTGGCAAACGTCTCTGGTGAAGACGTGCGAAACTCACTCTGCAGGCAGTGTGGAACTGTGAGGGACTGAGGGTGAGCTCAACTCTCAGAAGTAAGATGTTTTTGGACAAGGCGTTCAACTACCTACTCACTTATGGAACTTAGTATGTAGCACCAGTCTACCACAGGAATTACTAGGAAATCGCTTGTTTGAGCTTGCAGGCACTCGTCTTGTGTGCCGGGAGATTCCAGTTACCTCTCCCAACACTTGCGTCAAGCAGCGAGCCTAGGCCTTTTGGAAGCGAAAGGTAGCGGCAGGCAGGATGTAGGGTTACAGGCCATGAGCTCAACTCTCAGAAGTGTGTATGCATGGGAGGCAGATGTCTGCTACCCACTCGGACATGGGAGTTGGAACCTAGCTACACTCCTATTGAAGAAGGATGTTGGAAATCGCTGTATTCAACTCAGATACACGGAAGTTCAGGCCCAATGCTTACACATGCTTTTCACACAACCTATCCCAGCCACTAACATAAGGAGGTTAGCAGGTACGTCTACAGTCGGGCAGGATGCGGGAGGGTTCTCCCCTGTCCTCAGCTCTCACAGGGAAGCATGCCTAGAAGCCAGCTCTCAACCAGCTGCATTCTTATGACAGTGTGAAGGTAGCAGTATTCTGAGACAGGAGGTTCCCAGATTACCACTCTACTGCACCTGGAGATACCCTTCAGGTCTGCATTGTTACCTTGCGTCTCAGAGGCCTCTGGCAAAAGTCTCTGGTGAAGACGTGGGAAACTCACTCTGCAGGCAGTGTGGAACTGTGAGGGACTGAGGGTGAGCTCAACTCTCAGCAGTAAGATGATTTTGGACAAGGCGTTCAGCTACCTTCTCACATTTGGAACTTAGTATGTAGCACCAGTCTACACCAGGAATTACTGGGAAATCGCTGGATTGAGCTTGGAGGCACTAGTCTTGTGTGCCGGGAGATTCCAGTTACCTCTCCCAACACTTCAGTGAAGCAGCGAGCCTAGGCCTTTTGGAAGCGAAAGGTAGCTGCAGGCAGGAGGTAGGGTTACAGGCCATAAGCTCAACTCTCAGAAGTGGGTATGCATGGGAGGCAGATGTCTGCTACCCACTCGGACATGCGAGTGGGAACCTAGCTACACTCTGATGAAGAAGGACTTTGGAAATCGCTGTATTCAACTCAGATACACGTGGGTTCAGGCACAACGATTCCACATGCTTTTCTCACAACCTTTCCCTGCCACTAACATGAGGACGTTAGCAGCTCCTTCTACAGTCAAGCAGGATGCGGGAGGGTTGTGCCCTGTCCTTAGTTCTCACAGGGAAGCATGCCTTGAAGCCAGCTGTCAACTAGCTGCATTCTTATGGCAGGGTGAAGGTAGCAGTATTCTGAGACAGGAGGTTCCCAGATTACCACTCTACTGCACCTGGAGAAACCCTCCAGGTCTGCATTAACTTGCGTCTCATAGCCTCTGGCAAACGTCTCTGGTGAAGACGTGCGAAACTCACTCTGCAGGCAGTGTGGAACTGTGAGGGACTGAGGGTCAGCTCAACTCTCAGCAGTAAGATGATTTTGGACAAGGCGTTCAGCTACCTTCTCACATATGGAACTTAGTATGTAGCACCACTCTACCCCAGGAATTACTAGGAAATCGCTGGATTGAGCTTGGAGGCACTCGTCTTGTGTGCCGGGAGATTCCAATTACCTCTCCCAACGCTTGCGTCAAGCAGCGAGCCTAGGCCTTTTGGAAGCGAAATGTAGCTGCAGGCAGGATGTAGGGTTACAGGCCATAAGCTCAACTCTCAGAAGTGTGTATGCATGGGAGGCAGATGTCTGCTACCCACTCGGACATGGGAGTTGGAACCTAGCTACACTCCTATTGAAGAAGGATGTTGGAAATCGCTGTATTCAACTCAGCTACACGGGAGTTCAGGCCCAATGCTTACACATGCTTTTCCCACAACCTATCCCAGCCACTAACATGAGGATGTTAGCAGGTACGTCTACAGTCAGGCAGGATGCGGGAGAGTTCTGCCCTGTCCTCAGCTCTCACAGGGAAGCATGCCTAGAAGCCACCTGTCAACTAGCTGCATTCTTATGGCAGGGTGAAGGTAGCAGTATTCTGAGTAAGGAGGTTCCCAGATTACCACTCTACTGCACCTGGAGATACCCTCCAGGTCTGCATTGTTAACTTGCGTCTCAGAAGCCTCTGGCAAACGTCTCTGGTGAAGACGTGGGAAACTCACTCTGCAGGCAGTGTGGAACTGTGAGCGACTGAGGGTGAGCTCAACTCTCAGAAGTAAGATGATTTTGGACAAGGCGTTCAGCTACCTTCTCACATATGGAACTTAGAATGTAGCACGAGTCTACCCCAGGAATTACTGGGAAATCGCTGGATTTTGCTTGGAGGCACTAGTCTTGTGTGCCGGGAGATTCCACTTACCTCTCCAAACACTTCGGTGAAGCAGCGAGCCTAGGCCTTTTGGAAGCGAAAGGTAGCGGCAGGCAGGAGGTAGGGTTACAGGCCATAAGCTCAACTCTCAGAAGTGTGTATGCATGGGAGGCAGATGTCTGCTACCCACTCGGACATGCGAGTGGGAACCTAGCTACACTCTGATGAAGAAGGTCTTTGGAAATCGCTGTATTCAACTGAGATACACGAGAGTTCAGGCACAACGATTCCACATGCATTTCTCACAACCTTTCCCTGCCACTAACATGAGAACGTTAGCAGCTCCTTCTACAGTCAAGCAGGATGCGGGAGGGTTGTGCCCTGTCCTCAGCTCTCACAGGGAAGCATGCCTTGAAGCCAGCTGTCAACTAGCTGCATTCTTATGGCAGGGTGAAGGTAGCAGTATTCTGAGACAGGAGGTTCCCAGATTACCACTCTACTGCACCTGGAGAAACCCTCCAGGTCTGCATTAACTTGCGTCTCATAGCCTCTGGCAAACGTCTCTGGTGAAGACGGGCGAAACTCACTCTGCAGGCAGTGTGGAACTGTGAGGGACTGAGGCTCAGCTCAACTCTCAGCAGTAAGATGATTTTGGACAAGGCGTTCAGCTACCTTCTCACATATGGAACTTAGTATGTAGCACCAGTCTACCCCAGGAATTACTGGGAAATCGCTGGATTGAGCTTGGAGGCACTCGTCTTGTGTGCCGGGAGATTCCAATTACCTCTCCCAACACTTGCGTAAAGCAGCGAGCCTAGGCCTTTTGGAAGCGAAAGGTAGCGGCAGGCCGGATGTAGGGTTACAGGCCATGAGCTCAACTCTCAGAAGTGTGTATGCATGGGAGGCAGATGTCTGCTACCCACTCGGACATGGGAGTTGGAACCTAGCTACACTCCTATTGAAGAAGGATGTTGGAAATCGCTGTATTCAACTCAGATACACGGGAGTTCAGGCCCAATGCTTACACATGCTTTTCCCACAACATATCCCAGCCACTAACATAAGGAGGTTAGCAGGTACGTCTACAGTCAGGCAGGATGCGGGAAGGTTCTGCCCTGTCCTCAGCTCTCACAGGGAAGCATGCCTAGAAGCCAGCTCTCAACTAGCTGCATTCTTATGATAGTGTGAAGGTAGCAGTATTCTGAGACAGGAGGTTCCCAGATTAACACTCTACTACACCTGGAGATACCCTCCAGGTCTACATTGTTAACTTGCGTCTCATAGCCTCTGGCAAACGTCTCTGGTGAAGACGTGCGAAACTCACTCTGCAGGCAGTGTGGAACTGTGAGGGACTGAGGGTGAGCTCAACTCTCAGCAGTAAGATGACTTTGGACAAGGCGTTCAGCTACCTTCTCACATATGGAACTTAGTATGTAGCCCCATTTTACCCCAGGAATTACTGGAAAATCGCTGGATTGAGCTTGGAGGCCCTCGTCTTGTGTGCCGGGAGATTCCAGTTACCTCTCCCAACACTTCGGTGAAGCAGCGAGCCTAGGCCTTTTGGAAGCGAAAGGTAGCTGCAGGCAGGAGGTAGGGTTACAGGCCATAAGCTCAACTCTCAGAAGTGGGTATGCATGGGAGGCAGATGTCTGCTACCCACTCGGACATGCGAGTGGGAACCTAGCTACACTCTGATGAAGAAGGACTTTGGAAATCGCTGTATTCAACTCAGATACACGTGGGTTCAGGCACAACGATTCCACATGCTTTTTTCACAACCTTTCCCTGCCACTAACATGAGGACGTTAGCAGCTCCTTCTACAGTCAAGCAGGATGCGGGAGGGTTGTGCCCTGTACTCAGCTCTCACAGGGAAGCATGCCTTGAAGCCAGCTGTCAACTAGCTGCATTCTTATGGCAGGGTGAAGGTAGCAGTATTCTGAGACAGGAGGTTCCCAGATTACCACTCTACTGCACCTGGAGATACCCTCCAGGTCTGCATTGTTAACTTGCGTCTCAGAAGCCTCTGGCAAACGTCTCTGGTGAAGACGTGCGAAACTCACTCTGCAGGCAGTGTGGAACTGTGAGGGACTGAGGGTGAGCTCAACTCTCAGAAGTAAGATGTTTTTGGACAAGGCGTTCAACTACCTACTCACTTATGGAACTTAGTATGTAGCACCAGTCTACCACAGGAATTACTAGGAAATCGCTTGTTTGAGCTTGCAGGCACTCGTCTTGTGTGCCGGGAGATTCCAGTTACCTCTCCCAACACTTGCGTCAAGCAGCGAGCCTAGGCCTTTTGGAAGCGAAAGGTAGCGGCAGGCAGGATGTAGGGTTACAGGCCATGAGCTCAACTCTCAGAAGTGTGTATGCATGGGAGGCAGATGTCTGCTACCCACTCGGACATGGGAGTTGGAACCTAGCTACACTCCTATTGAAGAAGGATGTTGGAAATCGCTGTATTCAACTCAGATACACGGAAGTTCAGGCCCAATGCTTACACATGCTTTTCACACAACCTATCCCAGCCACTAACATAAGGAGGTTAGCAGGTACGTCTACAGTCGGGCAGGATGCGGGAGGGTTCTGCCCTGTCCTCAGCTCTCACAGGGAAGCATGCCTAGAAGCCAGCTCTCAACCAGCTGCATTCTTATGACAGTGTGAAGGTAGCAGTATTCTGAGACAGGAGGTTCCCAGATTACCACTCTACTGCACCTGGAGATACCCTTCAGGTCTGCATTGTTACCTTGCGTCTCAGAGGCCTCTGGCAAAAGTCTCTGGTGAAGACGTGGGAAACTCACTCTGCAGGCAGTGTGGAACTGTGAGGGACTGAGGGTGAGCTCAACTCTCAGCAGTAAGATGATTTTGGACAAGGCGTTCAGCTACCTTCTCACATTTGGAACTTAGTATGTAGCACCAGTCTACCCCAGGAATTACTGGGAAATCGCTGGATTGAGCTTGGAGGCACTAGTCTTGTGTGCCGGGAGATTCCAGTTACCTCTCCCAACACTTCAGTGAAGCAGCGAGCCTAGGCCTTTTGGAAGCGAAAGGTAGCTGCAGGCAGGAGGTAGGGTTACAGGCCATAAGCTCAACTCTCACAAGTGGGTATGCATGGGAGGCAGATGTCTGCTACCCACTCGGACATGCGAGTGGGAACCTAGCTACACTCTGATGAAGAAGGACTTTGGAAATCGCTGTATTCAACTCAGATACACGTGGGTTCAGGCACAACGATTCCACATGCTTTTCTCACAACCTTTCCCTGCCACTAACATGAGGACGTTAGCAGCTCCTTCTACAGTCAAGCAGGATGCGGGAGGGTTGTGCCCTGTCCTCAGCTCTCACAGGGAAGCATGCCTTGAAGCCAGCTGTCAACTAGCTGCATTCTTATGGCAGGGTGAAGGTAGCAGTATTCTGAGACAGGAGGTTCCCAGATTACCACTCTACTGCACCTGGAGATACCCTCCAGTTCTGAATTGTTAACTTGCGTCTCAGAAGCCTCTGGCAAACGTCTCTGGTGAAGACGTGCGAAACTCACTCTGCAGGCAGTGTGGAACTGTGAGGGACTGAGGGTCAGCTCAACTCTCAGCAGTAAGATGATTTTGGACAAGGCGTTCAGCTAAGTTCTCACATATGGAACTTAGTATGTAGCACCACTCTACCACAGGAATTACTAGGAAATCGCTGGATTGAGCTTGGAGGCACTCGTCTTGTGTGCCGGGAGATTCCAATTGCCTCTCCCAACGCTTGCGTCAAGCAGCGAGCCTAGGCCTTTTGGAAGCGAAATGTAGCTGCAGGCAGGATGTAGGGTTACAGGCCATGAGCTCAACTCTCAGAAGTGTGTATGCATGGGAGGCAGATGTCTGCTACCCACTCGGACATGGGAGTTGGAACCTAGCTACACTCCTATTGAAGAAGGATGTTGCAAATCGCTGTATTCAACTCAGCTACACGGGAGTTCAGGCCCAATGCTTACACATGCTTTTCCCACAACCTATCCCAGCCACTAACATAAGGAGGTTAGCAGGTACATCTACAGTCAGGCAGGATGCGGGAGGGTTCTGCGCTCTCAACTCTCACAGGGAAGCATGCCTAGAAGCCAGCTCTCAACTAGCTGCATTCTTATGACAGTGTGAAGGTAGCAGTATTCTGAGTAAGGAGGTTCCCAGATTGCCACTCTCCGGCACCTGGAGATACCCTCCAGGTCTGCATTGTTACCTTGCGTCTCAGAGGCCTCTGGCAAAAGTCTCTGGTGAAGACGTGGGAAACTCACTCTGCAGGCAGTGTGGAACTGTGAGGGACTGAGGGTGAGCTCAACTCTCAGCAGTAAGATGATTTTGGACAAGGCGTTCAGCTACCTTCTCACATATGGAACTTAGTATGTAGCACCAGTCTACCCCAGGAATTACTGGGAAATCGCTGGATTGAGCTTGGAGGCACTCGTCTTGTGTGCCGGGAGATTCCAGTTACCTCTCCCAACACTTCGGTGAAGCAGCGAGCCTAGGCCATTTGGAAGCGAAATGTAGCTGCAGGCAGGAGGTAGGGTTACAGGCCATAAGCTCAACTCTCAGAAGTGGGTATGCATGGGAGGCAGATGTTTGCTACCCACTCGGACATGCGAGTGGGAACCTAGCTACACTCTGATGAAGAAGGACTTTGGAAATCGCTGTATTCAACTCAGATACACGTGGGTTCAGGCACAACGATTCCACATGCTTTTCTCACAACCTTTCCCTGTCACTAACATGAGGACGTTAGCAGCTCCTTCTACAGTGAGGTAGGATGCGGGAGGGTTCTGCCCTGTCCTCAGCACTCACAGGGAAGCATGCCTAGAAGCCACCTGTCAACTAGCTGCATTCTTATGGCAGGGTGAAGGTAGCAGTATTCTGAGACAGGAGGTTCCCAGTTTACCACTCTACTGCACCTGGAGATACCCTCCAGGTCTGCATTGTTAACTTGCGTCTCAGAAGCCTCTGGCAAACGTCTCTGGTGAAGACGTGCGAAACTCACTCTGCAGGCAGTGTGGAACTGTGAGGGACTGAGGGTGAGCTCAACTCTCAGAAGTAAGATGTTTTTGGACAAGGCGTTCAACTACCTACTCACGTATGGAACTTAGTATGTAGCACCAGTCTACCCCAAGAATTACTAGGAAATCGCTTGATTGAGCTTGGAGGCACTCGTCTTGTGTGCCGGGAGATTCCAGTTACCTCTCCCAACACTTGCGTCAAGCAGCAAGCCTAGGCCTTTTGGAAGCGAAAGGTAGCGGCAGGCCGGATGTAGGGTTACAGGCCATGAGCTCAACTCTCAGAAGTGTGTATGCATGGGAGGCAGATGTCTGCTACCCACTCGGACATAGGAGTTGGAACCTAGCTACACTCCTATTGAAGAAGGATGTTGGAAATCGCTGTATTCAACTCAGATACACGGGAGTTCAGGCCCAATGTTTACACATGCTTTTCCCACAACCTATCCCAGCCACTAACATAAGGAGGTTAGCAGGTACGTCTACAGTCAGGCAGGATGCGGGAAGGTTCTGCCCTGTCCTCAGCTCTCACAGGGAAGCATGCCTAGAAGCCAGCTGTCAACTAGCTGCATTCTTATGGCAGGGTGAAGGTAGCAGTATTCTGAGACAGGAGGTTCCCAGATTACCACTCTACTGCACCTGGAGATACCCTCCAGTTCTGAATTGTTAACTTGCGTCTCAGAAGCCTCTGGCAAACGTCTCTGGTGAAGACGTGCGAAACTCACTCTGCAGGCAGTGTGGAACTGTGAGGGACTGAGGGTCAGCTCAACTCTCAGCAGTAAGATGATTTTGGACAAGGTGTTTAGCTAAGTTCTCACATATGGAACTTAGTATGTAGCACCACTCTACCACAGGAATTACTAGGAAATCGCTGGATTGAGCTTGGAGGCACTCGTCTTGTGTGCCGGGAGATTCCAATTACCTCTCCCAACGCTTGCGTCAAGCAGCGAGCCTAGGCCTTTTGGAAGCGAAATGTAGCTGCAGGCAGGATGTAGGGTTACAGGCCATGAGCTCAACTCTCAGAAGTGTGTATGCATGGGAGGCAGATGTCTGCTACCCACTCGGACATGGGAGTTGGAACCTAGCTACACTCCTATTGAAGAAGGATGTTGGAAATCGCTGTATTCAACTCAGCCACACGGGAGTTCAGGCCCAATGCTTACACATGCTTTTCCCACAACCTATACCAGCCACTAACATAAGGAGGTTAGCAGGTACATCTACAGTCAGGCAGGATGCGGGAGGGGTCTGCGCTGTCCTCAACTCTCACAGGGAAGCATGCCTAGAAGCCAGCTCTCAACTAGCTGCATTCTTATGACAGTGTGAAGGTAGCAGTATTCTGAGTAAGGAGGTTCCCAGATTGCCACTCTCCGGCACCTGGAGATACCGTCCAGGTCTGCATTGTTACCTTGTGTCTCAGAGGCCTCTGGCAAAAGTCTCTGGTGAAGACGTGGGAAACTCACTCTGCAGGCAGTGTGGAACTGTGAGGGACTGAGGGTGAGCTCAACTCTCAGCATTAAGATGATTTTGGACAAGGCGTTCAGCTACCTTCTCACATATGGAACTTAGTATGTAGCACCAGTCTACCCCAGGAATTACTGGGAAATCGCTGGATTCAGCTTGGAGGCACTCGTCTTGTGTGCCGGGAGATTCCAGTTACCTCTCCCAACACTTCGGTGAAGCAGCGAGCCTAGGCCATTTGGAAGCGAAATGTAGCTGCAGGCAGGAGGTAGGATTACAGGCCATAAGCTCAACTCTCAGAAGTGGGTATGCATGGGAGGCAGATGTTTGCTACCCACTCGGACATGCGAGTGGGAACCTAGCTACACTCTGATGAAGAAGGACTTTGGAAATCGCTGTATTCAACTCAGATACACGTGGGTTCAGGCACAACGATTCCACATGCTTTTCTCACAACCTTTCCCTGTCACTAACATGAGGACGTTAGCAGCTCCTTCTACAGTGAGGTAGGATGCGGGAGGGTTCTGCCCTGTCCTCAGCACTCACAGGGAAGCATGCCTAGAAGCCACCTGTCAACTAGCTGCATTCTTATGGCAGGGTGAAGGTAGCAGTATTCTGAGTAAGGAGGTTCCCAGATTACCACTCTACTGCACCTGGAGATACCCTCCAGGTCTGCATTGTTAACTTGCGTCTCAGAAGCCTCTGGCAAACGTCTCTGGTGAAGACGTGCGAAACTCACTCTGCAGGCAGTGTGGAACTGTGAGCGACTGAGGGTGAGCTCAACTCTCAGCAGTAAGATGATTTTGGACAAGGCGTTCAGCTACCTTCTCACATTTGGAACTTAGTATGTAGCACCAGTCTACCCCAGGAATTACTGGGAAATCGCTTGATTGAGCTTGGAGGCACTAGTCTTGTGTGCCGGGAGATTCCAGTTACCTCTCCCAACACTTCAGTGAAGCAGCGAGCCTAGGCCTTTTGGAAGCGAAAGGTAGCTGCAGGCAGGAGGTAGGGTTACAGGCCATAAGCTCAACTCTCACAAGTGGGTATGCATGGGAGGCAGATGTCTGCTACCCACTCGGACATGCGAGTGGGAACCTAGCTACACTCTGATGAAGAAGGACTTTGGAAATCGCTGTATTCAACTCAGATACACGTGGGTTCAGGCACAACGATTCCACATGCTTTTCTCACAACCTTTCCCTGCCACTAACATGAGGACGTTAGCAGCTCCTTCTACAGTCAAGCAGGATGCGGGAGGGTTGTGCCCTGTCCTTAGCTCTCACAGGGAAGCATGCCTTGAAGCCAGCTGTCAACTAGCTGCATTCTTATGGCAGGGTGAAGGTAGCAGTATTCTGAGACAGGAGGTTCCCAGATTACCACTCTACTGCACCTGGAGAAACCCTCCAGGTCTGCATTAACTTGCGTCTCATAGCCTCTGGCAAACGTCTCTGGTGAAGACGGGCGAAACTCACTCTGCAGGCAGTGTGGAACTGTGAGGGACTGAGGCTCAGCTCAACTCTCAGCAGTAAGATGATTTTGGACAAGGCGTTCAGCTACCTTCTCACATATGGAACTTAGTATGTAGCACCAGTCTACCCCAGGAATTACTGGGAAATCGCTGGATTGAGCTTGGAGGCACTCGTCTTGTGTGCCGGGAGATTCCAATTACCTCTCCCAACACTTGCGTAAAGCAGCGAGCCTAGGCCTTTTGGAAGCGAAAGGTAGCGGCAGGCCGGATGTAGGGTTACAGGCCATGAGCTCAACTCTCAGAAGTGTGTATGCATGGGAGGCAGATGTCTGCTACCCACTCGGACATGGGAGTTGGAACCTAGCTACACTCCTATTGAAGAAGGATGTTGGAAATCGCTGTATTCAACTCAGATACACGGGAGTTCAGGCCCAATGCTTACACATGCTTTTCCCACAACATATCCCAGCCACTAACATAAGGAGGTTAGCAGGTACGTCTACAGTCAGGCAGGATGCGGGAAGGTTCTGCCCTGTCCTCAGCTCTCACAGGGAAGCATGCCTAGAAGCCAGCTCTCAACTAGCTGCATTCTTATGATAGTGTGAAGGTAGCAGTATTCTGAGACAGGAGGTTCCCAGATTAACACTCTACTACACCTGGAGATACCCTCCAGGTCTACATTGTTAACTTGCGTCTCATAGCCTCTGGCAAACGTCTCTGGTGAAGACGTGCGAAACTCACTCTGCAGGCAGTGTGGAACTGTGAGGGACTGAGGGTGAGCTCAACTCTCAGCAGTAAGATGACTTTGGACAAGGCGTTCAGCTACCTTCTCACATATGGAACTTAGTATGTAGCCCCATTTTACCCCAGGAATTACTGGAAAATCGCTGGATTGAGCTTGGAGGCCCTCGTCTTGTGTGCCGGGAGATTCCAGTTACCTCTCCCAACACTTCGGTGAAGCAGCGAGCCTAGGCCTTTTGGAAGCGAAAGGTAGCTGCAGGCAGGAGGTAGGGTTACAGGCCATAAGCTCAACTCTCAGAAGTGGGTATGCATGGGAGGCAGATGTCTGCTACCCACTCGGACATGCGAGTGGGAACCTAGCTACACTCTGATGAAGAAGGACTTTGGAAATCGCTGTATTCAACTCAGATACACGTGGGTTCAGGCACAACGATTCCACATGCTTTTTTCACAACCTTTCCCTGCCACTAACATGAGGACGTTAGCAGCTCCTTCTACAGTCAAGCAGGATGCGGGAGGGTTGTGCCCTGTACTCAGCTCTCACAGGGAAGCATGCCTTGAAGCCAGCTGTCAACTAGCTGCATTCTTATGGCAGGGTGAAGGTAGCAGTATTCTGAGACAGGAGGTTCCCAGATTACCACTCTACTGCACCTGGAGATACCCTCCAGGTCTGCATTGTTAACTTGCGTCTCAGAAGCCTCTGGCAAACGTCTCTGGTGAAGACGTGCGAAACTCACTCTGCAGGCAGTGTGGAACTGTGAGGGACTGAGGGTGAGCTCAACTCTCAGAAGTAAGATGTTTTTGGACAAGGCGTTCAACTACCTACTCACTTATGGAACTTAGTATGTAGCACCAGTCTACCACAGGAATTACTAGGAAATCGCTTGTTTGAGCTTGCAGGCACTCGTCTTGTGTGCCGGGAGATTCCAGTTACCTCTCCCAACACTTGCGTCAAGCAGCGAGCCTAGGCCTTTTGGAAGCGAAAGGTAGCGGCAGGCAGGATGTAGGGTTACAGGCCATGAGCTCAACTCTCAGAAGTGTGTATGCATGGGAGGCAGATGTCTGCTACCCACTCGGACATGGGAGTTGGAACCTAGCTACACTCCTATTGAAGAAGGATGTTGGAAATCGCTGTATTCAACTCAGATACACGGAAGTTCAGGCCCAATGCTTACACATGCTTTTCACACAACCTATCCCAGCCACTAACATAAGGAGGTTAGCAGGTACGTCTACAGTCGGGCAGGATGCGGGAGGGTTCTGCCCTGTCCTCAGCTCTCACAGGGAAGCATGCCTAGAAGCCAGCTCTCAACCAGCTGCATTCTTATGACAGTGTGAAGGTAGCAGTATTCTGAGACAGGAGGTTCCCAGATTACCACTCTACTGCACCTGGAGATACCCTTCAGGTCTGCATTGTTACCTTGCGTCTCAGAGGCCTCTGGCAAAAGTCTCTGGTGAAGACGTGGGAAACTCACTCTGCAGGCAGTGTGGAACTGTGAGGGACTGAGGGTGAGCTCAACTCTCAGCAGTAAGATGATTTTGGACAAGGCGTTCAGCTACCTTCTCACATTTGGAACTTAGTATGTAGCACCAGTCTACCCCAGGAATTACTGGGAAATCGCTGGATTGAGCTTGGAGGCACTAGTCTTGTGTGCCGGGAGATTCCAGTTACCTCTCCCAACACTTCAGTGAAGCAGCGAGCCTAGGCCTTTTGGAAGCGAAAGGTAGCTGCAGGCAGGAGGTAGGGTTACAGGCCATAAGCTCAACTCTCACAAGTGGGTATGCATGGGAGGCAGATGTCTGCTACCCACTCGGACATGCGAGTGGGAACCTAGCTACACTCTGATGAAGAAGGACTTTGGAAATCGCTGTATTCAACTCAGATACACGTGGGTTCAGGCACAACGATTCCACATGCTTTTCTCACAACCTTTCCCTGCCACTAACATGAGGACGTTAGCAGCTCCTTCTACAGTCAAGCAGGATGCGGGAGGGTTGTGCCCTGTCCTTAGTTCTCACAGGGAAGCATGCCTTGAAGCCAGCTGTCAACTAGCTGCATTCTTATGGCAGGGTGAAGGTAGCAGTATTCTGAGACAGGAGGTTCCCAGATTACCACTCTACTGCACCTGGAGAAACCCTCCAGGTCTGCATTAACTTGCGTCTCATAGCCTCTGGCAAACGTCTCTGGTGAAGACGTGCGAAACTCACTCTGCAGGCAGTGTGGAACTGTGAGGGACTGAGGGTCAGCTCAACTCTCAGCAGTAAGATGATTTTGGACAAGGCGTTCAGCTACCTTCTCACATATGGAACTTAGTATGTAGCACCACTCTACCCCAGGAATTACTAGGAAATCGCTGGATTGAGCTTGGAGGCACTCGTCTTGTGTGCCGGGAGATTCCAATTACCTCTCCCAACGCTTGCGTCAAGCAGCGAGCCTAGGCCTTTTGGAAGCGAAATGTAGCTGCAGGCAGGATGTAGGGTTACAGGCCATAAGCTCAACTCTCAGAAGTGTGTATGCATGGGAGGCAGATGTCTGCTACCCACTCGGACATGGGAGTTGGAACCTAGCTACACTCCTATTGAAGAAGGATGTTGGAAATCGCTGTATTCAACTCAGCTACACGGGAGTTCAGGCCCAATGCTTACACATGCTTTTCCCACAACCTATCCCAGCCACTAACATGAGGATGTTAGCAGGTACGTCTACAGTCAGGCAGGATGCGGGAGAGTTCTGCCCTGTCCTCAGCTCTCACAGGGAAGCATGCCTAGAAGCCACCTGTCAACTAGCTGCATTCTTATGGCAGGGTGAAGGTAGCAGTATTCTGTGTAAGGAGGTTCCCAGATTACCACTCTACTGCACCTGGAGATACCCTCCAGGTCTGCATTGTTAACTTGCGTCTCAGAAGCCTCTGGCAAACGTCTCTGGTGAAGACGTGGGAAACTCACTCTGCAGGCAGTGTGGAACTGTGAGCGACTGAGGGTGAGCTCAACTCTCAGAAGTAAGATGATTTTGGACAAGGCGTTCAGCTACCTTCTCACATATGGAACTTAGAATGTAGCACGAGTCTACCCCAGGAATTACTGGGAAATCGCTGGATTCAGCTTGGAGGCACTCGTCTTGTGTGCCGGGAGATTCCACTTACCTCTCCCAACACTTCGGTGAAGCAGCGAGCCTAGGCCATTTGGAAGCGAAATGTAGCTGCAGGCAGGAGGTAGGATTACAGGCCATAAGCTCAACTCTCAGAAGTGGGTATGCATGGGAGGCAGATGTTTGCTACCCACTCGGACATGCGAGTGGGAACCTAGCTACACTCTGATGAAGAAGGACTTTGGAAATCGCTGTATTCAACTCAGATACACGTGGGTTCAGGCACAACGATTCCACATGCTTTTCTCACAACCTTTCCCTGTCACTAACATGAGGACGTTAGCAGCTCCTTCTACAGTCAGGTAGGATGCGGGAGGGTTCTGCCCTGTCCTCAGCACTCACAGGGAAGCATGCCTAGAAGCCACCTGTCAACTAGCTGCATTCTTATGGCAGGGTGAAGGTAGCAGTATTCTGAGTAAGGAGGTTCCCAGATTACCACTCTACTGCACCTGGAGATACCCTCCAGGTCTGCATTGTTAACTTGCGTCTCAGAAGCCTCTGGCAAACGTCTCTGGTGAAGACGTGCGAAACTCACTCTGCAGGCAGTGTGGAACTGTGAGCGACTGAGGGTGAGCTCAACTCTCAGCAGTAAGATGATTTTGGACAAGGCGTTCAGCTACCTTCTCACATTTGGAACTTAGTATGTAGCACCAGTCTACCCCAGGAATTACTGGGAAATCGCTTGATTGAGCTTGGAGGCACTAGTCTTGTGTGCCGGGAGATTCCAGTTACCTCTCCCAACACTTCAGTGAAGCAGCGAGCCTAGGCCTTTTGGAAGCGAAAGGTAGCTGCAGGCAGGAGGTAGGGTTACAGGCCATAAGCTCAACTCTCACAAGTGGGTATGCATGGGAGGCAGATGTCTGCTACCCACTCGGACATGCGAGTGGGAACCTAGCTACACTCTGATGAAGAAGGACTTTGGAAATCGCTGTATTCAACTCAGATACACGTGGGTTCAGGCACAACGATTCCACATGCTTTTCTCACAACCTTTCCCTGCCACTAACATGAGGACGTTAGCAGCTCCTTCTACAGTCAAGCAGGATGCGGGAGGGTTGTGCCCTGTCCTTAGCTCTCACAGGGAAGCATGCCTTGAAGCCAGCTGTCAACTAGCTGCATTCTTATGGCAGGGTGAAGGTAGCAGTATTCTGAGACAGGAGGTTCCCAGATTACCACTCTACTGCACCTGGAGAAACCCTCCAGGTCTGCATTAACTTGCGTCTCATAGCCTCTGGCAAACGTCTCTGGTGAAGACGGGCGAAACTCACTCTGCAGGCAGTGTGGAACTGTGAGGGACTGAGGCTCAGCTCAACTCTCAGCAGTAAGATGATTTTGGACAAGGCGTTCAGCTACCTTCTCACATATGGAACTTAGTATGTAGCACCAGTCTACCCCAGGAATTACTGGGAAATCGCTGGATTGAGCTTGGAGGCACTCGTCTTGTGTGCCGGGAGATTCCAATTACCTCTCCCAACACTTGCGTAAAGCAGCGAGCCTAGGCCTTTTGGAAGCGAAAGGTAGCGGCAGGCCGGATGTAGGGTTACAGGCCATGAGCTCAACTCTCAGAAGTGTGTATGCATGGGAGGCAGATGTCTGCTACCCACTCGGACATGGGAGTTGGAACCTAGCTACACTCCTATTGAAGAAGGATGTTGGAAATCGCTGTATTCAACTCAGATACACGGGAGTTCAGGCCCAATGCTTACACATGCTTTTCCCACAACATATCCCAGCCACTAACATAAGGAGGTTAGCAGGTACGTCTACAGTCAGGCAGGATGCGGGAAGGTTCTGCCCTGTCCTCAGCTCTCACAGGGAAGCATGCCTAGAAGCCAGCTCTCAACTAGCTGCATTCTTATGATAGTGTGAAGGTAGCAGTATTCTGAGACAGGAGGTTCCCAGATTAACACTCTACTACACCTGGAGATACCCTCCAGGTCTACATTGTTAACTTGCGTCTCATAGCCTCTGGCAAACGTCTCTGGTGAAGACGTGCGAAACTCACTCTGCAGGCAGTGTGGAACTGTGAGGGACTGAGGGTGAGCTCAACTCTCAGCAGTAAGATGACTTTGGACAAGGCGTTCAGCTACCTTCTCACATATGGAACTTAGTATGTAGCCCCATTTTACCCCAGGAATTACTGGAAAATCGCTGGATTGAGCTTGGAGGCCCTCGTCTTGTGTGCCGGGAGATTCCAGTTACCTCTCCCAACACTTCGGTGAAGCAGCGAGCCTAGGCCTTTTGGAAGCGAAAGGTAGCTGCAGGCAGGAGGTAGGGTTACAGGCCATAAGCTCAACTCTCAGAAGTGGGTATGCATGGGAGGCAGATGTCTGCTACCCACTCGGACATGCGAGTGGGAACCTAGCTACACTCTGATGAAGAAGGACTTTGGAAATCGCTGTATTCAACTCAGATACACGTGGGTTCAGGCACAACGATTCCACATGCTTTTTTCACAACCTTTCCCTGCCACTAACATGAGGACGTTAGCAGCTCCTTCTACAGTCAAGCAGGATGCGGGAGGGTTGTGCCCTGTACTCAGCTCTCACAGGGAAGCATGCCTTGAAGCCAGCTGTCAACTAGCTGCATTCTTATGGCAGGGTGAAGGTAGCAGTATTCTGAGACAGGAGGTTCCCAGATTACCACTCTACTGCACCTGGAGATACCCTCCAGGTCTGCATTGTTAACTTGCGTCTCAGAAGCCTCTGGCAAACGTCTCTGGTGAAGACGTGCGAAACTCACTCTGCAGGCAGTGTGGAACTGTGAGGGACTGAGGGTGAGCTCAACTCTCAGAAGTAAGATGTTTTTGGACAAGGCGTTCAACTACCTACTCACTTATGGAACTTAGTATGTAGCACCAGTCTACCACAGGAATTACTAGGAAATCGCTTGTTTGAGCTTGCAGGCACTCGTCTTGTGTGCCGGGAGATTCCAGTTACCTCTCCCAACACTTGCGTCAAGCAGCGAGCCTAGGCCTTTTGGAAGCGAAAGGTAGCGGCAGGCAGGATGTAGGGTTACAGGCCATGAGCTCAACTCTCAGAAGTGTGTATGCATGGGAGGCAGATGTCTGCTACCCACTCGGACATGGGAGTTGGAACCTAGCTACACTCCTATTGAAGAAGGATGTTGGAAATCGCTGTATTCAACTCAGATACACGGAAGTTCAGGCCCAATGCTTACACATGCTTTTCACACAACCTATCCCAGCCACTAACATAAGGAGGTTAGCAGGTACGTCTACAGTCGGGCAGGATGCGGGAGGGTTCTGCCCTGTCCTCAGCTCTCACAGGGAAGCATGCCTAGAAGCCAGCTCTCAACCAGCTGCATTCTTATGACAGTGTGAAGGTAGCAGTATTCTGAGACAGGAGGTTCCCAGATTACCACTCTACTGCACCTGGAGATACCCTTCAGGTCTGCATTGTTACCTTGCGTCTCAGAGGCCTCTGGCAAAAGTCTCTGGTGAAGACGTGGGAAACTCACTCTGCAGGCAGTGTGGAACTGTGAGGGACTGAGGGTGAGCTCAACTCTCAGCAGTAAGATGATTTTGGACAAGGCGTTCAGCTACCTTCTCACATTTGGAACTTAGTATGTAGCACCAGTCTACCCCAGGAATTACTGGGAAATCGCTGGATTGAGCTTGGAGGCACTAGTCTTGTGTGCCGGGAGATTCCAGTTACCTCTCCCAACACTTCAGTGAAGCAGCGAGCCTAGGCCTTTTGGAAGCGAAAGGTAGCTGCAGGCAGGAGGTAGGGTTACAGGCCATAAGCTCAACTCTCACAAGTGGGTATGCATGGGAGGCAGATGTCTGCTACCCACTCGGACATGCGAGTGGGAACCTAGCTACACTCTGATGAAGAAGGACTTTGGAAATCGCTGTATTCAACTCAGATACACGTGGGTTCAGGCACAACGATTCCACATGCTTTTCTCACAACCTTTCCCTGCCACTAACATGAGGACGTTAGCAGCTCCTTCTACAGTCAAGCAGGATGCGGGAGGGTTGTGCCCTGTCCTTAGTTCTCACAGGGAAGCATGCCTTGAAGCCAGCTGTCAACTAGCTGCATTCTTATGGCAGGGTGAAGGTAGCAGTATTCTGAGACAGGAGGTTCCCAGATTACCACTCTACTGCACCTGGAGAAACCCTCCAGGTCTGCATTAACTTGCGTCTCATAGCCTCTGGCAAACGTCTCTGGTGAAGACGTGCGAAACTCACTCTGCAGGCAGTGTGGAACTGTGAGGGACTGAGGGTCAGCTCAACTCTCAGCAGTAAGATGATTTTGGACAAGGCGTTCAGCTACCTTCTCACATATGGAACTTAGTATGTAGCACCACTCTACCCCAGGAATTACTAGGAAATCGCTGGATTGAGCTTGGAGGCACTCGTCTTGTGTGCCGGGAGATTCCAATTACCTCTCCCAACGCTTGCGTCAAGCAGCGAGCCTAGGCCTTTTGGAAGCGAAATGTAGCTGCAGGCAGGATGTAGGGTTACAGGCCATAAGCTCAACTCTCAGAAGTGTGTATGCATGGGAGGCAGATGTCTGCTACCCACTCGGACATGGGAGTTGGAACCTAGCTACACTCCTATTGAAGAAGGATGTTGGAAATCGCTGTATTCAACTCAGCTACACGGGAGTTCAGGCCCAATGCTTACACATGCTTTTCCCACAACCTATCCCAGCCACTAACATGAGGATGTTAGCAGGTACGTCTACAGTCAGGCAGGATGCGGGAGAGTTCTGCCCTGTCCTCAGCTCTCACAGGGAAGCATGCCTAGAAGCCACCTGTCAACTAGCTGCATTCTTATGGCAGGGTGAAGGTAGCAGTATTCTGTGTAAGGAGGTTCCCAGATTACCACTCTACTGCACCTGGAGATACCCTCCAGGTCTGCATTGTTAACTTGCGTCTCAGAAGCCTCTGGCAAACGTCTCTGGTGAAGACGTGGGAAACTCACTCTGCAGGCAGTGTGGAACTGTGAGCGACTGAGGGTGAGCTCAACTCTCAGAAGTAAGATGATTTTGGACAAGGCGTTCAGCTACCTTCTCACATATGGAACTTAGAATGTAGCACGAGTCTACCCCAGGAATTACTGGGAAATCGCTGGATTTTGCTTGGAGGCACTAGTCTTGTGTGCCGGGAGATTCCACTTACCTCTCCAAACACTTCGGTGAAGCAGCGAGCCTAGGCCTTTTGGAAGCGAAAGGTAGCGGCAGGCAGGAGGTAGGGTTACAGGCCATAAGCTCAACTCTCAGAAGTGTGTATGCATGGGAGGCAGATGTCTGCTACCCACTCGGACATGCGAGTGGGAACCTAGCTACACTCTGATGAAGAAGGTCTTTGGAAATCGCTGTATTCAACTGAGATACACGAGAGTTCAGGCACAACGATTCCACATGCATTTCTCACAACCTTTCCCTGCCACTAACATGAGAACGTTAGCAGCTCCTTCTACAGTCAAGCAGGATGCGGGAGGGTTGTGCCCTGTCCTCAGCTCTCACAGGGAAGCATGCCTTGAAGCCAGCTCTCAACTAGCTGCATTCTTATGGCAGGGTGAAGGTAGCAGTATTCTGAGACAGGAGGTTCCCAGATTACCACTCTACTGCACCTGGAGATACCCTCCAGTTCTGAATTGTTAACTTGCGTCTCAGAAGCCTCTGGCAAACGTCTCTGGTGAAGACGTGCGAAACTCACTCTGCAGGCAGTGTGGAACTGTGAGGGGCTGAGGGTCAGCTCAACTCTCAGCAGTAAGATGATTTCGGACAAGGCGTTCAGCTACCTTCTCACATATGGAACTTAGTATGTAGCACCAGTCTACCCCAGGATTACTGGGAAATCGCTGGATTTTGCTTGGAGGCACTAGTCTTGTGTGCCGGGAGATTCCACTTACCTCTCCAAACACTTCGGTGAAGCAGCGAGCCTAGGCCTTTTGGAAGCGAAAGGTAGCGGCAGGCAGGAGGTAGGGTTACAGGCCATAAGCTCAACTCTCAGAAGTGTGTATGCATGGGAGGCAGATGTCTGCTACCCACTCGGACATGCGAGTGGGAACCTAGCTACACTCTGATGAAGAAGGTCTTTGGAAATCGCTGTATTCAACTGAGATACACGAGAGTTCAGGCACAACGATTCCACATGCATTTCTCACAACCTTTCCCTGCCACTAACATGAGAACGTTAGCAGCTCCTTCTACAGTCAAGCAGGATGCGGGAGGGTTGTGCCCTGTCCTCAGCTCTCACAGGGAAGCATGCCTTGAAGCCAGCTGTCAACTAGCTGCATTCTTATGGCAGGGTGAAGGTAGCAGTATTCTGAGACAGGAGGTTCCCAGATTACCACTCTACTGCACCTGGAGATACCCTCCAGTTCTGAATTGTTAACTTGCGTCTCAGAAGCCTCTGGCAAACGTCTCTGGTGAAGACGTGCGAAACTCACTCTGCAGGCAGTGTGGAACTGTGAGGGACTGAGGGTCAGCTCAACTCTCAGCAGTAAGATGATTTTGGACAAGGCGTTCAGCTAAGTTCTCACATATGGAACTTAGTATGTAGCACCACTCTACCACAGGAATTACTAGGAAATCGCTGGATTGAGCTTGGAGGCACTCGTCTTGTGTGCCGGGAGATTCCAATTGCCTCTCCCAACGCTTGCGTCAAGCAGCGAGCCTAGGCCTTTTGGAAGCGAAATGTAGCTGCAGGCAGGATGTAGGGTTACAGGCCATGAGCTCAACTCTCAGAAGTGTGTATGCATGGGAGGCAGATGTCTGCTACCCACTCGGACATGGGAGTTGGAACCTAGCTACACTCCTATTGAAGAAGGATGTTGCAAATCGCTGTATTCAACTCAGCTACACGGGAGTTCAGGCCCAATGCTTACACATGCTTTTCCCACAACCTATCCCAGCCACTAACATAAGGAGGTTAGCAGGTACATCTACAGTCAGGCAGGATGCGGGAGGGTTCTGCGCTCTCAACTCTCACAGGGAAGCATGCCTAGAAGCCAGCTCTCAACTAGCTGCATTCTTATGACAGTGTGAAGGTAGCAGTATTCTGAGTAAGGAGGTTCCCAGATTGCCACTCTCCGGCACCTGGAGATACCCTCCAGGTCTGCATTGTTACCTTGCGTCTCAGAGGCCTCTGGCAAAAGTCTCTGGTGAAGACGTGGGAAACTCACTCTGCAGGCAGTGTGGAACTGTGAGGGACTGAGGGTGAGCTCAACTCTCAGCAGTAAGATGATTTTGGACAAGGCGTTCAGCTACCTTCTCACATATGGAACTTAGTATGTAGCACCAGTCTACCCCAGGAATTACTGGGAAATCGCTGGATTGAGCTTGGAGGCACTCGTCTTGTGTGCCGGGAGATTCCAGTTACCTCTCCCAACACTTCGGTGAAGCAGCGAGCCTAGGCCATTTGGAAGCGAAATGTAGCTGCAGGCAGGAGGTAGGGTTACAGGCCATAAGCTCAACTCTCAGAAGTGGGTATGCATGGGAGGCAGATGTTTGCTACCCACTCGGACATGCGAGTGGGAACCTAGCTACACTCTGATGAAGAAGGACTTTGGAAATCGCTGTATTCAACTCAGATACACGTGGGTTCAGGCACAACGATTCCACATGCTTTTCTCACAACCTTTCCCTGTCACTAACATGAGGACGTTAGCAGCTCCTTCTACAGTGAGGTAGGATGCGGGAGGGTTCTGCCCTGTCCTCAGCACTCACAGGGAAGCATGCCTAGAAGCCACCTGTCAACTAGCTGCATTCTTATGGCAGGGTGAAGGTAGCAGTATTCTGAGACAGGAGGTTCCCAGTTTACCACTCTACTGCACCTGGAGATACCCTCCAGGTCTGCATTGTTAACTTGCGTCTCAGAAGCCTCTGGCAAACGTCTCTGGTGAAGACGTGCGAAACTCACTCTGCAGGCAGTGTGGAACTGTGAGGGACTGAGGGTGAGCTCAACTCTCAGAAGTAAGATGTTTTTGGACAAGGCGTTCAACTACCTACTCACGTATGGAACTTAGTATGTAGCACCAGTCTACCCCAGGAATTACTAGGAAATCGCTTGATTGAGCTTGGAGGCACTCGTCTTGTGTGCCGGGAGATTCCAGTTACCTCTCCCAACACTTGCGTCAAGCAGCAAGCCTAGGCCTTTTGGAAGCGAAAGGTAGCGGCAGGCCGGATGTAGGGTTACAGGCCATGAGCTCAACTCTCAGAAGTGTGTATGCATGGGAGGCAGATGTCTGCTACCCACTCGGACATAGGAGTTGGAACCTAGCTACACTCCTATTGAAGAAGGATGTTGGAAATCGCTGTATTCAACTCAGATACACGGGAGTTCAGGCCCAATGTTTACACATGCTTTTCCCACAACCTATCCCGGCCACTAACATAAGGAGGTTAGCAGGTACGTCTACAGTCAGGCAGGATGCGGGAAGGTTCTGCCCTGTCCTCAGCTCTCACAGGGAAGCATGCCTAGAAGCCAGCTGTCAACTAGCTGCATTCTTATGGCAGGGTGAAGGTAGCAGTATTCTGAGACAGGAGGTTCCCAGATTACCACTCTACTGCACCTGGAGATACCCTCCAGTTCTGAATTGTTAACTTGCGTCTCAGAAGCCTCTGGCAAACGTCTCTGGTGAAGACGTGCGAAACTCACTCTGCAGGCAGTGTGGAACTGTGAGGGACTGAGGGTCAGCTCAACTCTCAGCAGTAAGATGATTTTGGACAAGGTGTTTAGCTAAGTTCTCACATATGGAACTTAGTATGTAGCACCACTCTACCACAGGAATTACTAGGAAATCGCTGGATTGAGCTTGGAGGCACTCGTCTTGTGTGCCGGGAGATTCCAATTACCTCTCCCAACGCTTGCGTCAAGCAGCGAGCCTAGGCCTTTTGGAAGCGAAATGTAGCTGCAGGCAGGATGTAGGGTTACAGGCCATAAGCTCAACTCTCAGAAGTGTGTATGCATGGGAGGCAGATGTCTGCTACCCACTCGGACATGGGAGTTGGAACCTAGCTACACTCCTATTGAAGAAGGATGTTGGAAATCGCTGTATTCAACTCAGCCACACGGGAGTTCAGGCCCAATGCTTACACATGCTTTTCCCACAACCTATACCAGCCACTAACATAAGGAGGTTAGCAGGTACATCTACAGTCAGGCAGGATGCGGGAGGGGTCTGCGCTGTCCTCAACTCTCACAGGGAAGCATGCCTAGAAGCCAGCTCTCAACTAGCTGCATTCTTATGACAGTGTGAAGGTAGCAGTATTCTGAGTAAGGAGGTTCCCAGATTGCCACTCTCCGGCACCTGGAGATACCGTCCAGGTCTGCATTGTTACCTTGTGTCTCAGAGGCCTCTGGCAAAAGTCTCTGGTGAAGACGTGGGAAACTCACTCTGCAGGCAGTGTGGAACTGTGAGGGACTGAGGGTGAGCTCAACTCTCAGCAGTAAGATGATTTTGGACAAGGCGTTAAGCTACCTTCTCACATATGGAACTTAGTATGTAGCACCAGTCTACCCCAGGAATTACTGGGAAATCGCTGGATTCAGCTTGGAGGCACTCGTCTTGTGTGCCGGGAGATTCCAGTTACCTCTCCCAACACTTCGGTGAAGCAGCGAGCCTAGGCCATTTGGAAGCGAAATGTAGCTGCAGGCAGGAGGTAGGATTACAGGCCATAAGCTCAACTCTCAGAAGTGGGTATGCATGGGAGGCAGATGTTTGCTACCCACTCGGACATGCGAGTGGGAACCTAGCTACACTCTGATGAAGAAGGACTTTGGAAATCGCTGTATTCAACTCAGATACACGTGGGTTCAGGCACAACGATTCCACATGCTTTTCTCACAACCTTTCCCTGTCACTAACATGAGGACGTTAGCAGCTCCTTCTACAGTCAGGTAGGATGCGGGAGGGTTCTGCCCTGTCCTCAGCACTCACAGGGAAGCATGCCTAGAAGCCACCTGTCAACTAGCTGCATTCTTATGGCAGGGTGAAGGTAGCAGTATTCTGAGTAAGGAGGTTCCCAGATTACCACTCTACTGCACCTGGAGATACCCTCCAGGTCTGCATTGTTAACTTGCGTCTCAGAAGCCTCTGGCAAACGTCTCTGGTGAAGACGTGCGAAACTCACTCTGCAGGCAGTGTGGAACTGTGAGCGACTGAGGGTGAGCTCAACTCTCAGCAGTAAGATGATTTTGGACAAGGCGTTCAGCTACCTTCTCACATTTGGAACTTAGTATGTAGCACCAGTCTACCCCAGGAATTACTGGGAAATCGCTTGATTGAGCTTGGAGGCACTAGTCTTGTGTGCCGGGAGATTCCAGTTACCTCTCCCAACACTTCAGTGAAGCAGCGAGCCTAGGCCTTTTGGAAGCGAAAGGTAGCTGCAGGCAGGAGGTAGGGTTACAGGCCATAAGCTCAACTCTCACAAGTGGGTATGCATGGGAGGCAGATGTCTGCTACCCACTCGGACATGCGAGTGGGAACCTAGCTACACTCTGATGAAGAAGGACTTTGGAAATCGCTGTATTCAACTCAGATACACGTGGGTTCAGGCACAACGATTCCACATGCTTTTCTCACAACCTTTCCCTGCCACTAACATGAGGACGTTAGCAGCTCCTTCTACAGTCAAGCAGGATGCGGGAGGGTTGTGCCCTGTCCTTAGCTCTCACAGGGAAGCATGCCTTGAAGCCAGCTGTCAACTAGCTGCATTCTTATGGCAGGGTGAAGGTAGCAGTATTCTGAGACAGGAGGTTCCCAGATTACCACTCTACTGCACCTGGAGAAACCCTCCAGGTCTGCATTAACTTGCGTCTCATAGCCTCTGGCAAACGTCTCTGGTGAAGACGGGCGAAACTCACTCTGCAGGCAGTGTGGAACTGTGAGGGACTGAGGCTCAGCTCAACTCTCAGCAGTAAGATGATTTTGGACAAGGCGTTCAGCTACCTTCTCACATATGGAACTTAGTATGTAGCACCAGTCTACCCCAGGAATTACTGGGAAATCGCTGGATTGAGCTTGGAGGCACTCGTCTTGTGTGCCGGGAGATTCCAATTACCTCTCCCAACACTTGCGTAAAGCAGCGAGCCTAGGCCTTTTGGAAGCGAAAGGTAGCGGCAGGCCGGATGTAGGGTTACAGGCCATGAGCTCAACTCTCAGAAGTGTGTATGCATGGGAGGCAGATGTCTGCTACCCACTCGGACATGGGAGTTGGAACCTAGCTACACTCCTATTGAAGAAGGATGTTGGAAATCGCTGTATTCAACTCAGATACACGGGAGTTCAGGCCCAATGCTTACACATGCTTTTCCCACAACATATCCCAGCCACTAACATAAGGAGGTTAGCAGGTACGTCTACAGTCAGGCAGGATGCGGGAAGGTTCTGCCCTGTCCTCAGCTCTCACAGGGAAGCATGCCTAGAAGCCAGCTCTCAACTAGCTGCATTCTTATGATAGTGTGAAGGTAGCAGTATTCTGAGACAGGAGGTTCCCAGATTAACACTCTACTACACCTGGAGATACCCTCCAGGTCTACATTGTTAACTTGCGTCTCATAGCCTCTGGCAAACGTCTCTGGTGAAGACGTGCGAAACTCACTCTGCAGGCAGTGTGGAACTGTGAGGGACTGAGGGTGAGCTCAACTCTCAGCAGTAAGATGACTTTGGACAAGGCGTTCAGCTACCTTCTCACATATGGAACTTAGTATGTAGCCCCATTTTACCCCAGGAATTACTGGAAAATCGCTGGATTGAGCTTGGAGGCCCTCGTCTTGTGTGCCGGGAGATTCCAGTTACCTCTCCCAACACTTCGGTGAAGCAGCGAGCCTAGGCCTTTTGGAAGCGAAAGGTAGCTGCAGGCAGGAGGTAGGGTTACAGGCCATAAGCTCAACTCTCAGAAGTGGGTATGCATGGGAGGCAGATGTCTGCTACCCACTCGGACATGCGAGTGGGAACCTAGCTACACTCTGATGAAGAAGGACTTTGGAAATCGCTGTATTCAACTCAGATACACGTGGGTTCAGGCACAACGATTCCACATGCTTTTTTCACAACCTTTCCCTGCCACTAACATGAGGACGTTAGCAGCTCCTTCTACAGTCAAGCAGGATGCGGGAGGGTTGTGCCCTGTACTCAGCTCTCACAGGGAAGCATGCCTTGAAGCCAGCTGTCAACTAGCTGCATTCTTATGGCAGGGTGAAGGTAGCAGTATTCTGAGACAGGAGGTTCCCAGATTACCACTCTACTGCACCTGGAGATACCCTCCAGGTCTGCATTGTTAACTTGCGTCTCAGAAGCCTCTGGCAAACGTCTCTGGTGAAGACGTGCGAAACTCACTCTGCAGGCAGTGTGGAACTGTGAGGGACTGAGGGTGAGCTCAACTCTCAGAAGTAAGATGTTTTTGGACAAGGCGTTCAACTACCTACTCACTTATGGAACTTAGTATGTAGCACCAGTCTACCACAGGAATTACTAGGAAATCGCTTGTTTGAGCTTGCAGGCACTCGTCTTGTGTGCCGGGAGATTCCAGTTACCTCTCCCAACACTTGCGTCAAGCAGCGAGCCTAGGCCTTTTGGAAGCGAAAGGTAGCGGCAGGCAGGATGTAGGGTTACAGGCCATGAGCTCAACTCTCAGAAGTGTGTATGCATGGGAGGCAGATGTCTGCTACCCACTCGGACATGGGAGTTGGAACCTAGCTACACTCCTATTGAAGAAGGATGTTGGAAATCGCTGTATTCAACTCAGATACACGGAAGTTCAGGCCCAATGCTTACACATGCTTTTCACACAACCTATCCCAGCCACTAACATAAGGAGGTTAGCAGGTACGTCTACAGTCGGGCAGGATGCGGGAGGGTTCTGCCCTGTCCTCAGCTCTCACAGGGAAGCATGCCTAGAAGCCAGCTCTCAACCAGCTGCATTCTTATGACAGTGTGAAGGTAGCAGTATTCTGAGACAGGAGGTTCCCAGATTACCACTCTACTGCACCTGGAGATACCCTTCAGGTCTGCATTGTTACCTTGCGTCTCAGAGGCCTCTGGCAAAAGTCTCTGGTGAAGACGTGGGAAACTCACTCTGCAGGCAGTGTGGAACTGTGAGGGACTGAGGGTGAGCTCAACTCTCAGCAGTAAGATGATTTTGGACAAGGCGTTCAGCTACCTTCTCACATTTGGAACTTAGTATGTAGCACCAGTCTACCCCAGGAATTACTGGGAAATCGCTGGATTGAGCTTGGAGGCACTAGTCTTGTGTGCCGGGAGATTCCAGTTACCTCTCCCAACACTTCAGTGAAGCAGCGAGCCTAGGCCTTTTGGAAGCGAAAGGTAGCTGCAGGCAGGAGGTAGGGTTACAGGCCATAAGCTCAACTCTCACAAGTGGGTATGCATGGGAGGCAGATGTCTGCTACCCACTCGGACATGCGAGTGGGAACCTAGCTACACTCTGATGAAGAAGGACTTTGGAAATCGCTGTATTCAACTCAGATACACGTGGGTTCAGGCACAACGATTCCACATGCTTTTCTCACAACCTTTCCCTGCCACTAACATGAGGACGTTAGCAGCTCCTTCTACAGTCAAGCAGGATGCGGGAGGGTTGTGCCCTGTCCTTAGTTCTCACAGGGAAGCATGCCTTGAAGCCAGCTGTCAACTAGCTGCATTCTTATGGCAGGGTGAAGGTAGCAGTATTCTGAGACAGGAGGTTCCCAGATTACCACTCTACTGCACCTGGAGAAACCCTCCAGGTCTGCATTAACTTGCGTCTCATAGCCTCTGGCAAACGTCTCTGGTGAAGACGTGCGAAACTCACTCTGCAGGCAGTGTGGAACTGTGAGGGACTGAGGGTCAGCTCAACTCTCAGCAGTAAGATGATTTTGGACAAGGCGTTCAGCTACCTTCTCACATATGGAACTTAGTATGTAGCACCACTCTACCCCAGGAATTACTAGGAAATCGCTGGATTGAGCTTGGAGGCACTCGTCTTGTGTGCCGGGAGATTCCAATTACCTCTCCCAACGCTTGCGTCAAGCAGCGAGCCTAGGCCTTTTGGAAGCGAAATGTAGCTGCAGGCAGGATGTAGGGTTACAGGCCATAAGCTCAACTCTCAGAAGTGTGTATGCATGGGAGGCAGATGTCTGCTACCCACTCGGACATGGGAGTTGGAACCTAGCTACACTCCTATTGAAGAAGGATGTTGGAAATCGCTGTATTCAACTCAGCTACACGGGAGTTCAGGCCCAATGCTTACACATGCTTTTCCCACAACCTATCCCAGCCACTAACATGAGGATGTTAGCAGGTACGTCTACAGTCAGGCAGGATGCGGGAGAGTTCTGCCCTGTCCTCAGCTCTCACAGGGAAGCATGCCTAGAAGCCACCTGTCAACTAGCTGCATTCTTATGGCAGGGTGAAGGTAGCAGTATTCTGTGTAAGGAGGTTCCCAGATTACCACTCTACTGCACCTGGAGATACCCTCCAGGTCTGCATTGTTAACTTGCGTCTCAGAAGCCTCTGGCAAACGTCTCTGGTGAAGACGTGGGAAACTCACTCTGCAGGCAGTGTGGAACTGTGAGCGACTGAGGGTGAGCTCAACTCTCAGAAGTAAGATGATTTTGGACAAGGCGTTCAGCTACCTTCTCACATATGGAACTTAGAATGTAGCACGAGTCTACCCCAGGAATTACTGGGAAATCGCTGGATTTTGCTTGGAGGCACTAGTCTTGTGTGCCGGGAGATTCCACTTACCTCTCCAAACACTTCGGTGAAGCAGCGAGCCTAGGCCTTTTGGAAGCGAAAGGTAGCGGCAGGCAGGAGGTAGGGTTACAGGCCATAAGCTCAACTCTCAGAAGTGTGTATGCATGGGAGGCAGATGTCTGCTACCCACTCGGACATGCGAGTGGGAACCTAGCTACACTCTGATGAAGAAGGTCTTTGGAAATCGCTGTATTCAACTGAGATACACGAGAGTTCAGGCACAACGATTCCACATGCATTTCTCACAACCTTTCCCTGCCACTAACATGAGAACGTTAGCAGCTCCTTCTACAGTCAAGCAGGATGCGGGAGGGTTGTGCCCTGTCCTCAGCTCTCACAGGGAAGCATGCCTTGAAGCCAGCTCTCAACTAGCTGCATTCTTATGGCAGGGTGAAGGTAGCAGTATTCTGAGACAGGAGGTTCCCAGATTACCACTCTACTGCACCTGGAGATACCCTCCAGTTCTGAATTGTTAACTTGCGTCTCAGAAGCCTCTGGCAAACGTCTCTGGTGAAGACGTGCGAAACTCACTCTGCAGGCAGTGTGGAACTGTGAGGGGCTGAGGGTCAGCTCAACTCTCAGCAGTAAGATGATTTCGGACAAGGCGTTCAGCTACCTTCTCACATATGGAACTTAGTATGTAGCACCAGTCTACCCCAGGATTACTGGGAAATCGCTGGATTTTGCTTGGAGGCACTAGTCTTGTGTGCCGGGAGATTCCACTTACCTCTCCAAACACTTCGGTGAAGCAGCGAGCCTAGGCCTTTTGGAAGCGAAAGGTAGCGGCAGGCAGGAGGTAGGGTTACAGGCCATAAGCTCAACTCTCAGAAGTGTGTATGCATGGGAGGCAGATGTCTGCTACCCACTCGGACATGCGAGTGGGAACCTAGCTACACTCTGATGAAGAAGGTCTTTGGAAATCGCTGTATTCAACTGAGATACACGAGAGTTCAGGCACAACGATTCCACATGCATTTCTCACAACCTTTCCCTGCCACTAACATGAGAACGTTAGCAGCTCCTTCTACAGTCAAGCAGGATGCGGGAGGGTTGTGCCCTGTCCTCAGCTCTCACAGGGAAGCATGCCTTGAAGCCAGCTGTCAACTAGCTGCATTCTTATGGCAGGGTGAAGGTAGCAGTATTCTGAGACAGGAGGTTCCCAGATTACCACTCTACTGCACCTGGAGATGCCCTCCAGTTCTGAATTGTTAACTTGCGTCTCAGAAGCCTCTGGCAAACGTCTCTGGTGAAGACGTGCGAAACTCACTCTGCAGGCAGTGTGGAACTGTGAGGGACTGAGGGTCAGCTCAACTCTCAGCAGTAAGATGATTTTGGACAAGGCGTTCAGCTAAGTTCTCACATATGGAACTTAGTATGTAGCACCACTCTACCACAGGAATTACTAGGAAATCGCTGGATTGAGCTTGGAGGCACTCGTCTTGTGTGCCGGGAGATTCCAATTGCCTCTCCCAACGCTTGCGTCAAGCAGCGAGCCTAGGCCTTTTGGAAGCGAAATGTAGCTGCAGGCAGGATGTAGGGTTACAGGCCATGAGCTCAACTCTCAGAAGTGTGTATGCATGGGAGGCAGATGTCTGCTACCCACTCGGACATGGGAGTTGGAACCTAGCTACACTCCTATTGAAGAAGGATGTTGCAAATCGCTGTATTCAACTCAGCTACACGGGAGTTCAGGCCCAATGCTTACACATGCTTTTCCCACAACCTATCCCAGCCACTAACATAAGGAGGTTAGCAGGTACATCTACAGTCAGGCAGGATGCGGGAGGGTTCTGCGCTCTCAACTCTCACAGGGAAGCATGCCTAGAAGCCAGCTCTCAACTAGCTGCATTCTTATGACAGTGTGAAGGTAGCAGTATTCTGAGTAAGGAGGTTCCCAGATTGCCACTCTCCGGCACCTGGAGATACCCTCCAGGTCTGCATTGTTACCTTGCGTCTCAGAGGCCTCTGGCAAAAGTCTCTGGTGAAGACGTGGGAAACTCACTCTGCAGGCAGTGTGGAACTGTGAGGGACTGAGGGTGAGCTCAACTCTCAGCAGTAAGATGATTTTGGACAAGGCGTTCAGCTACCTTCTCACATATGGAACTTAGTATGTAGCACCAGTCTACCCCAGGAATTACTGGGAAATCGCTGGATTGAGCTTGGAGGCACTCGTCTTGTGTGCCGGGAGATTCCAGTTACCTCTCCCAACACTTCGGTGAAGCAGCGAGCCTAGGCCATTTGGAAGCGAAATGTAGCTGCAGGCAGGAGGTAGGGTTACAGGCCATAAGCTCAACTCTCAGAAGTGGGTATGCATGGGAGGCAGATGTTTGCTACCCACTCGGACATGCGAGTGGGAACCTAGCTACACTCTGATGAAGAAGGACTTTGGAAATCGCTGTATTCAACTCAGATACACGTGGGTTCAGGCACAACGATTCCACATGCTTTTCTCACAACCTTTCCCTGTCACTAACATGAGGACGTTAGCAGCTCCTTCTACAGTGAGGTAGGATGCGGGAGGGTTCTGCCCTGTCCTCAGCACTCACAGGGAAGCATGCCTAGAAGCCACCTGTCAACTAGCTGCATTCTTATGGCAGGGTGAAGGTAGCAGTATTCTGAGACAGGAGGTTCCCAGTTTACCACTCTACTGCACCTGGAGATACCCTCCAGGTCTGCATTGTTAACTTGCGTCTCAGAAGCCTCTGGCAAACGTCTCTGGTGAAGACGTGCGAAACTCACTCTGCAGGCAGTGTGGAACTGTGAGGGACTGAGGGTGAGCTCAACTCTCAGAAGTAAGATGTTTTTGGACAAGGCGTTCAACTACCTACTCACGTATGGAACTTAGTATGTAGCACCAGTCTACCCCAGGAATTACTAGGAAATCGCTTGATTGAGCTTGGAGGCACTCGTCTTGTGTGCCGGGAGATTCCAGTTACCTCTCCCAACACTTGCGTCAAGCAGCAAGCCTAGGCCTTTTGGAAGCGAAAGGTAGCGGCAGGCCGGATGTAGGGTTACAGGCCATGAGCTCAACTCTCAGAAGTGTGTATGCATGGGAGGCAGATGTCTGCTACCCACTCGGACATAGGAGTTGGAACCTAGCTACACTCCTATTGAAGAAGGATGTTGGAAATCGCTGTATTCAACTCAGATACACGGGAGTTCAGGCCCAATGTTTACACATGCTTTTCCCACAACCTATCCCAGCCACTAACATAAGGAGGTTAGCAGGTACGTCTACAGTCAGGCAGGATGCGGGAAGGTTCTGCCCTGTCCTCAGCTCTCACAGGGAAGCATGCCTAGAAGCCAGCTGTCAACTAGCTGCATTCTTATGGCAGGGTGAAGGTAGCAGTATTCTGAGACAGGAGGTTCCCAGATTACCACTCTACTGCACCTGGAGATACCCTCCAGTTCTGAATTGTTAACTTGCGTCTCAGAAGCCTCTGGCAAACGTCTCTGGTGAAGACGTGCGAAACTCACTCTGCAGGCAGTGTGGAACTGTGAGGGACTGAGGGTCAGCTCAACTCTCAGCAGTAAGATGATTTTGGACAAGGTGTTTAGCTAAGTTCTCACATATGGAACTTAGTATGTAGCACCACTCTACCACAGGAATTACTAGGAAATCGCTGGATTGAGCTTGGAGGCACTCGTCTTGTGTGCCGGGAGATTCCAATTACCTCTCCCAACGCTTGCGTCAAGCAGCGAGCCTAGGCCTTTTGGAAGCGAAATGTAGCTGCAGGCAGGATGTAGGGTTACAGGCCATGAGCTCAACTCTCAGAAGTGTGTATGCATGGGAGGCAGATGTCTGCTACCCACTCGGACATGGGAGTTGGAACCTAGCTACACTCCTATTGAAGAAGGATGTTGGAAATCGCTGTATTCAACTCAGCCACACGGGAGTTCAGGCCCAATGCTTACACATGCTTTTCCCACAACCTATACCAGCCACTAACATAAGGAGGTTAGCAGGTACATCTACAGTCAGGCAGGATGCGGGAGGGGTCTGCGCTGTCCTCAACTCTCACAGGGAAGCATGCCTAGAAGCCAGCTCTCAACTAGCTGCATTCTTATGACAGTGTGAAGGTAGCAGTATTCTGAGTAAGGAGGTTCCCAGATTGCCACTCTCCGGCACCTGGAGATACCGTCCAGGTCTGCATTGTTACCTTGTGTCTCAGAGGCCTCTGGCAAAAGTCTCTGATGAAGACGTGGGAAACTCACTCTGCAGGCAGTGTGGAACTGTGAGGGACTGAGGGTGAGCTCAACTCTCAGCAGTAAGATGATTTTGGACAAGGCGTTCAGCTACCTTCTCACATATGGAACTTAGTATGTAGCACCAGTCTACCCCAGGAATTACTGGGAAATCGCTGGATTCAGCTTGGAGGCACTCGTCTTGTGTGCCGGGAGATTCCAGTTACCTCTCCCAACACTTCGGTGAAGCAGCGAGCCTAGGCCATTTGGAAGCGAAATGTAGCTGCAGGCAGGAGGTAGGATTACAGGCCATAAGCTCAACTCTCAGAAGTGGGTATGCATGGGAGGCAGATGTTTGCTACCCACTCGGACATGCGAGTGGGAACCTAGCTACACTCTGATGAAGAAGGACTTTGGAAATCGCTGTATTCAACTCAGATACACGTGGGTTCAGGCACAACGATTCCACATGCTTTTCTCACAACCTTTCCCTGTCACTAACATGAGGACGTTAGCAGCTCCTTCTACAGTCAGGTAGGATGCGGGAGGGTTCTGCCCTGTCCTCAGCACTCACAGGGAAGCATGCCTAGAAGCCACCTGTCAACTAGCTGCATTCTTATGGCAGGGTGAAGGTAGCAGTATTCTGAGTAAGGAGGTTCCCAGATTACCACTCTACTGCACCTGGAGATACCCTCCAGGTCTGCATTGTTAACTTGCGTCTCAGAAGCCTCTGGCAAACGTCTCTGGTGAAGACGTGCGAAACTCACTCTGCAGGCAGTGTGGAACTGTGAGCGACTGAGGGTGAGCTCAACTCTCAGCAGTAAGATGATTTTGGACAAGGCGTTCAGCTACCTTCTCACATTTGGAACTTAGTATGTAGCACCAGTCTACCCCAGGAATTACTGGGAAATCGCTTGATTGAGCTTGGAGGCACTAGTCTTGTGTGCCGGGAGATTCCAGTTACCTCTCCCAACACTTCAGTGAAGCAGCGAGCCTAGGCCTTTTGGAAGCGAAAGGTAGCTGCAGGCAGGAGGTAGGGTTACAGGCCATAAGCTCAACTCTCACAAGTGGGTATGCATGGGAGGCAGATGTCTGCTACCCACTCGGACATGCGAGTGGGAACCTAGCTACACTCTGATGAAGAAGGACTTTGGAAATCGCTGTATTCAACTCAGATACACGTGGGTTCAGGCACAACGATTCCACATGCTTTTCTCACAACCTTTCCCTGCCACTAACATGAGGACGTTAGCAGCTCCTTCTACAGTCAAGCAGGATGCGGGAGGGTTGTGCCCTGTCCTTAGCTCTCACAGGGAAGCATGCCTTGAAGCCAGCTGTCAACTAGCTGCATTCTTATGGCAGGGTGAAGGTAGCAGTATTCTGAGACAGGAGGTTCCCAGATTACCACTCTACTGCACCTGGAGAAACCCTCCAGGTCTGCATTAACTTGCGTCTCATAGCCTCTGGCAAACGTCTCTGGTGAAGACGGGCGAAACTCACTCTGCAGGCAGTGTGGAACTGTGAGGGACTGAGGCTCAGCTCAACTCTCAGCAGTAAGATGATTTTGGACAAGGCGTTCAGCTACCTTCTCACATATGGAACTTAGTATGTAGCACCAGTCTACCCCAGGAATTACTGGGAAATCGCTGGATTGAGCTTGGAGGCACTCGTCTTGTGTGCCGGGAGATTCCAATTACCTCTCCCAACACTTGCGTAAAGCAGCGAGCCTAGGCCTTTTGGAAGCGAAAGGTAGCGGCAGGCCGGATGTAGGGTTACAGGCCATGAGCTCAACTCTCAGAAGTGTGTATGCATGGGAGGCAGATGTCTGCTACCCACTCGGACATGGGAGTTGGAACCTAGCTACACTCCTATTGAAGAAGGATGTTGGAAATCGCTGTATTCAACTCAGATACACGGGAGTTCAGGCCCAATGCTTACACATGCTTTTCCCACAACATATCCCAGCCACTAACATAAGGAGGTTAGCAGGTACGTCTACAGTCAGGCAGGATGCGGGAAGGTTCTGCCCTGTCCTCAGCTCTCACAGGGAAGCATGCCTAGAAGCCAGCTCTCAACTAGCTGCATTCTTATGATAGTGTGAAGGTAGCAGTATTCTGAGACAGGAGGTTCCCAGATTAACACTCTACTACACCTGGAGATACCCTCCAGGTCTACATTGTTAACTTGCGTCTCATAGCCTCTGGCAAACGTCTCTGGTGAAGACGTGCGAAACTCACTCTGCAGGCAGTGTGGAACTGTGAGGGACTGAGGGTGAGCTCAACTCTCAGCAGTAAGATGACTTTGGACAAGGCGTTCAGCTACCTTCTCACATATGGAACTTAGTATGTAGCCCCATTTTACCCCAGGAATTACTGGAAAATCGCTGGATTGAGCTTGGAGGCCCTCGTCTTGTGTGCCGGGAGATTCCAGTTACCTCTCCCAACACTTCGGTGAAGCAGCGAGCCTAGGCCTTTTGGAAGCGAAAGGTAGCTGCAGGCAGGAGGTAGGGTTACAGGCCATAAGCTCAACTCTCAGAAGTGGGTATGCATGGGAGGCAGATGTCTGCTACCCACTCGGACATGCGAGTGGGAACCTAGCTACACTCTGATGAAGAAGGACTTTGGAAATCGCTGTATTCAACTCAGATACACGTGGGTTCAGGCACAACGATTCCACATGCTTTTTTCACAACCTTTCCCTGCCACTAACATGAGGACGTTAGCAGCTCCTTCTACAGTCAAGCAGGATGCGGGAGGGTTGTGCCCTGTACTCAGCTCTCACAGGGAAGCATGCCTTGAAGCCAGCTGTCAACTAGCTGCATTCTTATGGCAGGGTGAAGGTAGCAGTATTCTGAGACAGGAGGTTCCCAGATTACCACTCTACTGCACCTGGAGATACCCTCCAGGTCTGCATTGTTAACTTGCGTCTCAGAAGCCTCTGGCAAACGTCTCTGGTGAAGACGTGCGAAACTCACTCTGCAGGCAGTGTGGAACTGTGAGGGACTGAGGGTGAGCTCAACTCTCAGAAGTAAGATGTTTTTGGACAAGGCGTTCAACTACCTACTCACTTATGGAACTTAGTATGTAGCACCAGTCTACCACAGGAATTACTAGGAAATCGCTTGTTTGAGCTTGCAGGCACTCGTCTTGTGTGCCGGGAGATTCCAGTTACCTCTCCCAACACTTGCGTCAAGCAGCGAGCCTAGGCCTTTTGGAAGCGAAAGGTAGCGGCAGGCAGGATGTAGGGTTACAGGCCATGAGCTCAACTCTCAGAAGTGTGTATGCATGGGAGGCAGATGTC
This sequence comes from Canis lupus baileyi, assembly GCF_048164855.1. Classification (NCBI taxonomy): domain Eukaryota; kingdom Metazoa; phylum Chordata; class Mammalia; order Carnivora; family Canidae; genus Canis; species Canis lupus. The sequence continues at coordinate 127,345 of NW_027326606.1, forward strand.
TGCTACCCACTCGGACATGGGAGTTGGAACCTAGCTACACTCCTATTGAAGAAGGATGTTGGAAATCGCTGTATTCAACTCAGATACACGGAAGTTCAGGCCCAATGCTTACACATGCTTTTCACACAACCTATCCCAGCCACTAACATAAGGAGGTTAGCAGGTACGTCTACAGTCGGGCAGGATGCGGGAGGGTTCTGCCCTGTCCTCAGCTCTCACAGGGAAGCATGCCTAGAAGCCAGCTCTCAACCAGCTGCATTCTTATGACAGTGTGAAGGTAGCAGTATTCTGAGACAGGAGGTTCCCAGATTACCACTCTACTGCACCTGGAGATACCCTTCAGGTCTGCATTGTTACCTTGCGTCTCAGAGGCCTCTGGCAAAAGTCTCTGGTGAAGACGTGGGAAACTCACTCTGCAGGCAGTGTGGAACTGTGAGGGACTGAGGGTGAGCTCAACTCTCAGCAGTAAGATGATTTTGGACAAGGCGTTCAGCTACCTTCTCACATTTGGAACTTAGTATGTAGCACCAGTCTACCCCAGGAATTACTGGGAAATCGCTGGATTGAGCTTGGAGGCACTAGTCTTGTGTGCCGGGAGATTCCAGTTACCTCTCCCAACACTTCAGTGAAGCAGCGAGCCTAGGCCTTTTGGAAGCGAAAGGTAGCTGCAGGCAGGAGGTAGGGTTACAGGCCATAAGCTCAACTCTCACAAGTGGGTATGCATGGGAGGCAGATGTCTGCTACCCACTCGGACATGCGAGTGGGAACCTAGCTACACTCTGATGAAGAAGGACTTTGGAAATCGCTGTATTCAACTCAGATACACGTGGGTTCAGGCACAACGATTCCACATGCTTTTCTCACAACCTTTCCCTGCCACTAACATGAGGACGTTAGCAGCTCCTTCTACAGTCAAGCAGGATGCGGGAGGGTTGTGCCCTGTCCTTAGTTCTCACAGGGAAGCATGCCTTGAAGCCAGCTGTCAACTAGCTGCATTCTTATGGCAGGGTGAAGGTAGCAGTATTCTGAGACAGGAGGTTCCCAGATTACCACTCTACTGCACCTGGAGAAACCCTCCAGGTCTGCATTAACTTGCGTCTCATAGCCTCTGGCAAACGTCTCTGGTGAAGACGTGCGAAACTCACTCTGCAGGCAGTGTGGAACTGTGAGGGACTGAGGGTGAGCTCAACTCTCAGCAGTAAGATGATTTTGGACAAGGCGTTCAGCTACCTTCTCACATATGGAACTTAGTATGTAGCACCACTCTACCCCAGGAATTACTAGGAAATCGCTGGATTGAGCTTGGAGGCACTCGTCTTGTGTGCCGGGAGATTCCAATTACCTCTCCCAACGCTTGCGTCAAGCAGCGAGCCTAGGCCTTTTGGAAGCGAAATGTAGCTGCAGGCAGGATGTAGGGTTACAGGCCATAAGCTCAACTCTCAGAAGTGTGTATGCATGGGAGGCAGATGTCTGCTACCCACTCGGACATGGGAGTTGGAACCTAGCTACACTCCTATTGAAGAAGGATGTTGGAAATCGCTGTATTCAACTCAGCTACACGGGAGTTCAGGCCCAATGCTTACACATGCTTTTCCCACAACCTATCCCAGCCACTAACATGAGGATGTTAGCAGGTACGTCTACAGTCAGGCAGGATGCGGGAGAGTTCTGCCCTGTCCTCAGCTCTCACAGGGAAGCATGCCTAGAAGCCACCTGTCAACTAGCTGCATTCTTATGGCAGGGTGAAGGTAGCAGTATTCTGTGTAAGGAGGTTCCCAGATTACCACTCTACTGCACCTGGAGATACCCTCCAGGTCTGCATTGTTAACTTGCGTCTCAGAAGCCTCTGGCAAACGTCTCTGGTGAAGACGTGGGAAACTCACTCTGCAGGCAGTGTGGAACTGTGAGCGACTGAGGGTGAGCTCAACTCTCAGCAGTAAGATGATTTTGGACAAGGCGTTCAGCTACCTTCTCACATATGGAACTTAGAATGTAGCACGAGTCTACCCCAGGAATTACTGGGAAATCGCTGGATTTTGCTTGGAGGCACTAGTCTTGTGTGCCGGGAGATTCCACTTACCTCTCCAAACACTTCGGTGAAGCAGCGAGCCTAGGCCTTTTGGAAGCGAAAGGTAGCGGCAGGCAGGAGGTAGGGTTACAGGCCATAAGCTCAACTCTCAGAAGTGTGTATGCATGGGAGGCAGATGTCTGCTACCCACTCGG